>NC_061121.1:71489718-71553218 GCF_002878395.1 Capsicum annuum
GTGACAGTTTGTTTTTTTATGGAATTTTCTTTTTAAGCCATTGGTACCTGTTGAAACATACCCATTAGTATGTCTTAAGAAAATGAAAGAAAAATAAGAAAATTTGGTGTTAGGGTTGTAAAGACTAGGTACCCTATGACTTAGAGTATGAGTCATAACCTCTAGTATGAGTCCTAGTGAGACTCGTAAAGTTAGACTATGTATAAGAAATGGTCACTAGTTAGGTAAATAGTCCATCTAATGAGTATTTATGTTATAGAATGACTTGTTACCAATACCCATTGTCTAACCAGAATAATTCCATTCATATTTGACTCTTTCTAGGCATTACGATTCCTTATTATGAGTCGTATAATCAAACTATGACTTGTGAGATGAGCTGTAATGTTAACAGAACTCACACTCATTGGTGTTTACTTCTAACTTATGGAACTTGGGTACTCAAGTGGATCTTAGCACTGTTTATGACCCTCAAACTGATGGGAAGTTAGAGTGGAGATACTACCCAGTAGAGGAGGCTACATGAGAGATCAAGAGCAATATGCAGGCCCAGTATCCTCACATGGTCGATTCCTTAGGTACATGTTAATCCTTTTAGTTCCACAAATAAAATTTCTTTGTGTAGCACATATTTTAATGACCCTTGAGGTTAAATTCTACTTTTTCATAAATTTTTCCCATTTAGAGCTTTCCTATAGTTGCCCTAAGTTATTTATGACTTGTTGGAGCTACAATTTTAGTTACCAGGAAGTTCATTTAGCTTGAAGTGCCAAATTCCCTATTATGAGGTCTTTACCGGTAAGGATTGGCTATCAAGAATAAAATTTAGCTTAACGACCAGGTATGCCAATTATGATATCTTCATTATATCCAAAACATTGATTTTAGGATAAGGGACCTTTGGTTTGGGTCCCAAAGCCTCTGAACTTATTTCTGGCTATTGGTTGGAATTTGATAAAAATGACCCTTGAGTATGGGCTGCACATTTCATAAAAACTACCCTAGATCAAAATTTTAATGGTGTCATTGAGTTCGTAATGTCAAATTAAATAGGGTAGCATAATTCTTTTTCATTCATGAGATTCCATTTGAATCTCTAAGGGTCAGTGGAAATTTAGAGTTTTCAAAGTTTCATCTGGTGTAACTCAATTGGTGCATCCGCTTAAGCAACCAAAGTTTTCATAAGCAGAGGCCACTTAAGTGGCCAGCCAGTCGCTCTAGCGACCAAGTCCTACACTATCGGGTCATATAAGTGGGACCCTTACTGCTAAATCAGGTGTTGCTTATGTAATGACTTAAATTTTTGTGATTTATGTGAAATATTTATTTCTATATAATTTGACCATTTTACCCCTCCTCGTGGTTACATTGTGGGAATTCTAGGGTGTGGGGATGATTTCCATAGTTCCCAGTGTATTTCATTCTATTTTATGCGAGATTTGAGTTTTTGATGGTCTTAAAGGTTTATTAGTTAACTTGGATCGACATCTTTTGATCTTTGCATCGGATGGCAAGATAGATTATGCCAATAGATTTGGAACCCCAATTTTAAGTTGGAAACATGGTTGGTATGGTTTTACAACTTTTACATCTCATTTCAACCCGTTGCTTGGAAAAATAGCAATTTGGGTTTTGGAGGTCAACTTTGTGAAAACAATGTTTGTTCGAAAATTTAATTTCTCCATTGAGTTTTGAGCATCGAATTTTATAGAGTAGCATAGTTCGTTTGTGTACTCAAGATTTTGGATTAATCCTGAGGGTCCGCAGAGACTTAGAATTCTTCAAGTCTCCAACTGGTGCACCACTTAGCTAGTGCACTCACTTAACCAATACTTTGGCCTCTTAAGTGACATGGTGTAATGGTAAAAATATCTCCTAAGAGACAATAGGGTTGCTTAAGCAAAAGCATGTTAAGCAATGGTCTAGTCGCTTAAGTGAAACTGGTACTCCAAACGCCTGTCGCTTAAGAGACAATATGGCCGCATAATCAATAAGGTGAGATCACTTAAGCAATGCCTGGTATATTAAGCAATATCCTCCTATGCCATCCAATAGTCGTTTCGGCAATGCTTGGGAGTTTTGTTTCCTTTATTCATGATTTCTACACTATTTTTAGACTTGGAGCGTGGGAATCAAGCTTTTGAGCATTTACTTCCATTTCTAATCTTGGTTAAGTTCCAAACTCCTATTTCAACTACTTTTCTTTGAATTGTATTATTTAAACTTTGTTAAAACTTAGAATTATGGTCAAATTTGAGAATTTTGGCCCAGAAGGCCTAAAAATAATATTTCTAACATTTAAACCCTAATTTACCTCCTATTTTCATTTGGGTTTCCTTCTATGAGTTCCTTTAATATTAGGAAATATGTTTTTGGGTCAAAAATTATGGTTTTACCTTTTTTTTTCAAAAACCCATTTTGGGGGTCCATTTTGGCCTTGTTTCAAGAATAGGCAATACGGATATCGTTGATTTTATTTTGTAGCTTAGATTTTATATTTATTTATTTTAGTTGATTTTGGGTCCGTTCATGAGGAAAAGGCTCCATATAGAGGGATATTTGGTCTGATATTCAGTATTTGAGGTAGGCTATGCCTTAGCTTTCTTCAAACTGGGTTGGTTAGTTAATATTGGTACAAAATCATGTTAAGGGTATGGGAACCAATAATGAAAATGGCCTTATTGTTGTGTTGTTCCTGTGTGGGGGGCCTATATCACTGTTAATTGGTGGTTTTCTGACATTATTTGCTATGCATGACCGTGTTGGATTTTATTTAATATTGTTGGCCTTGCGTATGTGAATTTAGTTGCACCTTGTTTGATAAAAAAAGCCTAATTTGGTATCAATGGTATGTTTTGGTGTATTTTACTCTATTGGCATATGGATTATGTTGGATTTGATGGATAGTTGGAATATTGAGTGGATTTTTGGCTCACTTGGTTAATATATTGGTTGAATATGAAAATTCTCATTCTGGTTGGTTGTGATCATTAAATCCTCATATCATGTACATTCATGAAATATTGGTTCGCCTATAAAAATACTGGAAATACTAGTTTTTTCTATTAGAAAATGTGACATTTTTAAAACCCTGGATGTGTCAAAGAGAAGATATGGATATAGATTGTATATGGGTTGACGAACCCTCCATGGGTCCTACCTCATAAAGCTTTAGCTCGGTAGGTGTATACGAAGGTTGTGTGATGACCTCGTGCATCACATCATCAACAAGACCACCACTACGATCATCATCATAATCATCTTTATTGCACTTTATATATTGTTCTTATGCTATGATTATATTTCTGCCTTTAACTTGATATATGTTCATTTGTTATATCTTCCTATACTTGTATTTGATATACGTGTATATTTGTTCTACTTTTCTCAACCTTTATTTGTTATATATGTGTATACTAGAATTATTAGTGAAAATGGTGTTGGCTATTATCTGGGACATTTTTTTGTTGCAGGTGATATGGCCATTGTGTGTATTTTGTATGCTTTATTTTCTACTTTCATCAGTTGGCCTATGATACCTACTGAGTACAAGTGGAGCGTACTCACCCCTACTGCATCCTTTCGGTGTAGATCCAGGTAGTAGTGCACCCCACGATAGTTGACTGAGGCGATACTTAGAGCATATTCAAGATAGCAGATGACCTATGCTTTCGGAGTTGGCTATTACCTTTTGACAACTAGACTATGTCTTTATTTGTTTTAAGAGATAATGTTTATCTTTTTTAGATATCTTATGTATTTTGACTTAAAGTTGTATTAGTTAGTTATTACATTGAGACACCAGGTTTTGGGCTATGGTATGGTATCTTGACTATGTAAGTTGGCTTTTAATATATATGTGTGGCTCTGCTCCATTATAGAAGTCTTGCCTTGGGTTTTTTATTGATGTCTCATTGTATATCAGTATGGGTGATAGGTTTGATTGTCAAGGGTCTCCGCGAAATATGCCAAAATGACCCTTGGTTTTTGGTCATGACAAATTAGTATCAGAGTGACAGGGTTCATTGTTCTCAGTAGTGTAAGAATGGGATGTCTAATAGAGTCTTGCAGATTGGTAGGTAGATGTTCATGGTTGTCTTTGAAAAGATATAAGATGTCTTAAGAAAACTTCACTTATTTTATTTTACATAATGTGTATATTTCATACCTTGTGTTCTAAGTCACATTTCACTCTTGCATAGATGGTGAGGACTAGTTCAAGAGAGGCTATAGATTTATATCCATTATCTGAGGAGAGAGCTCAGTCTAGAGGGCGAGTTGCCAGTCATGGATGGGAACAAGGATCTTCCCCATCCAGATATAGCACTAGGAGTTTTTCCCCTGAGCATCGAGATGAGCATGTTAGAGATATAGGTCTTAAACCAGTTACACTAATTTCTTCTACCCCAATCTTGAAAGGGCTACTGGTTTGCTTGTTGACCCATTGGGAGGGTACTCCTTTGAGTGCACTTAGTGGTCCTCCATCTCTGAGTATTGTGCCCCATTCGTTACTAGAGTCTTCTTAAGGTGTTCCTCTAGTTCCTAGTATGGATCCTTCTGTTATACTGATGTCGCATAAATTATACCCTCCAAGAAGATACAATATGGTCGTTGTCAAATTATAGTAACCCTAATAGGTTGGAGTAGATCCCATAGTAAATAGGTCGAATATATCTCTTAAACTTGTTGAAGTCACTGGTGTGAGTGCATAACATAAATAAACTTCACTTGAAAATCTAATATAACATCATAGGAGTTTTTATAGATTACATAAAAATCCTAAGAATCCAAACAAAAACGAACATAGAAAATGAGGTCGGTTGCCAATTACCCCAGGTTAGTGGCCATCATAAGTGACACTTACCCCATGTAAGTGGCCACTGTAAGTGACAGAAGCTTCTTAAATCTTCAGCTTCTCTGAACCTTCAGTCTGTGATACTTATGATGGCACTTATAGGGCATAAGTGGAACGTATCCCATGTAAGTGACCCATCATAAGTGTCAGTCAAAATTTCATCTTTCAGATTCACTAAACTTTGACTTTCTACAACCTACACCTCCCCACCTACGCCACGTAGGTGGAATCGTAAGTGGACCATTCTGTAGTCCTATATACTTTTCTTCATTTTAAGCTCTGAAACCTAGTTTCCTGCAAAACACAACACAAATACACATTATAACTACCAAAATGAGCTAAAGTACTTGCATATTTTCCAATTTTAAGCATCGAAAGAGCCATGAAACGATGGCACATCAACATCCTCAATATAGAACATTTTTAAGTCCTCGTGCAACAAAAACATAACATGATTCTTAACATAGAGAAACCTAAGATACTTATGGAAGTCAATCTCAAATTTTGCTCAAAAACATCACTCCCTCTTATTTTAACTTTTCAAAACCAATTGTGTGAATCAAAGTAGCCGAACAATGTGATAGAAGTCAAGCTATGGAATTATGTTAGCAACACATAATAAAGAATATATAAAAATTACACTACCTAAATAGATAGGCAGCTAGCAACACAACCCATACACCATCACAATAAAGAAGTCCCACTCATTCATTAGAATAATGCATGTTAATGTGGGAACAATCATGAGACACTCACACTCATAAGGAAGTTCCATCAATGTTCTCAAAATTCCATAGGATTGCCCTTATTTTCCTTACTTTAGTTTTCAGACAGTTAAGTTAGGATCACTGTAGGACTTTTCTCGGCTTGTGACATAGGCTTGGAGGTTGGTGTGGTACTTTTTAAAATTTAGTGACTAAGCCTCCTTGGAACTACAATTACATTTCGAGGCCCATTTTTTAACAAACATTTTTTTATTCCCCCTTATTTCTCCCTTTTTATTCTTTATTGCTCATTTAGGTTGGTTTCTTATTTTCTTTCTTTTTCATTTTTATTTTTATTTTCTTTTTTATTATCTTTTTATTATTTTTTTACCACAGCCAACCCTATTTTATTTTTCTCTTATTTACATTGTTCTTCATACCTAATTTTTATCACATACTCCAATTATAGCCATCCTCAACTTAGACAGTTTGCTTGAGTTGAGGTTCAAAATGTCCAAGGAGGATCAAGGCCAAAATAGGTTCATTGTAATTCAAATGGGTAGGTGACAAGTGAAAACAATAAAATTGGTCTATATAGGCTTAAAATAGGATAAAGGAATACTTATTCATATTTGGAAGGTGATTTAGGCTAAGAGTGGACTAAGTTAAAAAATGACCTTGATCCTTTCCTAACCAACTATCCTACAACCTAGAAAAGTTCTAGATTCAACACGTAATGGGAACTAAGTAAGCATCTACACACGCATAGCATAGGGTTGCACCAAAAACTACTACCTATCTGGTTCATGTAAATGCTAATTATGATTATTATGTCCCTAATCTTAATGCCATAATGGGATTTTCAGTGGTCACATATATACACATATCACACAGTTTAAAAACAATTTTTATTGAGGGGTATTAATTTTCTAACACATTTAAACATAAACACAAAACATATCAACTTCTCGTAGGCATTTATTTTCCTCCTAGTAAAAAAAAACAATACAAAACATTATGAAACTAACACAATACATCCTAAACATGCCGTCTCTACTAAGGAAAAACTCTGGGGAATAGAGAAACAATAATAAAAACCCCAAGAGGACATCTGGACCTAGAAGTAGACCCACTCTCATCAAATAGACATGCATTGTCCTCAATTTATTAGGACGCCACAAACTAAGAGAGTTAGGTACATACTTATGGAACCTTACGTGCATTGATTTGACATTAATAATACTAACACAAATTAATGCAAATGCACAAATAAAAAGAAACCTTGGGTTTCCTCCCAAGCAACTCTTGGTGTAACATTGTGGCACAATGCGGGTACCTTGATTACTCAGAATTCATCAAGGTAGCCAAGGGGTTGGCCTCTAGGGATATCAACATAACTTATCTCTGAAACCACTCTTATTTCAGTTGGTTGTTTCATGGTTCTGCGAACAATAAATGTGACCTCCTTATTATTCAGCCTGACCTTAAGCTCCCCTTTCTCCATATCCATCAATGTTCTACCTGTGGCTAAAAATGGTCTTCTAAAAATTATAGGCATCTTAAAATCAACTTCATAATCCGAGACAGTAAAGTCATCCTGAAAGATGAAGTTGTCCGCCATTCCCAAAACATTTAATGATATACCCATAGGTCTTTTCATTGTATGATCTGCCCCTTATCATCATTTCTTAGGGAGGTCTCAAGCCCAACTATTTGATCACTATCAGCAGTATCAAGTTAATGTAGGCAACCAAGTCATACAAAGCTCTAGAAAATCTAGATATCGGATGATGCACTGTATCGTGAAAGCGCAGTGATTATTTTTCTTTTGTACTAGAGATTTGGATGTAATAGCACTACAATAATGCAACCCACCAACATCCTCATAGTTAACAACTCTTTTCTTGTCACCAAATCCTTCATGAATTTTGCATACCCATAAATCTACTCAAGAGCTTTAAGAAGAGACATATTCAAAATCAACTCTTTTAGCATAGTAATAAATATTTTGTACCTCTCTATTTCTTTGTTTTGCTTCAACCTTTGCGGAAATATTGAGGGAGTCATGGAATGGCTTTAACTACAAGCTAAATTTTTTTTCCTTTTCCTTTATCCTTCTCAACACGCTTATCAACACCTATCAATTTTGTACTGACTCCTACTAATAACTAATTTTTTAGATTTTGCTTTAAGTGTCTCATCTAAATCAACAACATCATTCCTAGCTTCATCAACTACTGACATGGGACAATCAATGGTGGCCTTACTACTCTGAGTAGTGATGGATAAAAAGTGATTGTTATTCTTTGGATTCTGTATAGTATTACTCAGAAGAGTGCCTAGTTTATGTTGATTCAATGTGGATGACATTTTGCCAAATTATTGCCCAAGTTGTTTGATTGCAGTAGCATTCGATTCTACTTTTTAGCTGAATCCAAAAATATTTTTATTAATCTTCTTAAGGAAATTTTCTTGACCTTACTAATCCTTTACCAGCTTAGACAACATAGCCTCCATTCATGAATCTGCATCACTATTCATTGGCAGAACATAAACCCCACTCTTCTTCATGTACATCCTTACACCTCCAGTCACTATCTCGCTCTGCTATACTCCTTGTATAACAATAGTAGTTTCAACCTTGATTTATTTACCTCGAGTTCCAATTATCTTGAGCAGACAATTGGCCCTCGATTCAAAAACCCGCCAACTCTCTATCTAGGTACTTTGCCGCTTCATTCACATTACAATCATAAGACATAGAAGATTTACCTTATGCACCCATAGTTATTAACCTTCTCAGAATTCATAGTTGTGAACTGCTTCATCAATTACCTAATCTCCATCCTTAGTTGTGCAACCTTATGAGCCATCGAATCTTCTTCAATTCCATGCTCTCTGGAAGAACCTATGACTTAAGTCTTGACACCTCTCTTTGCCTCTTGAATATGTCACCCTCGATTGGTAAGATAGATCTGATCTAACATATCTGATGTTTCTTCCTAATGTAGGTTTATGAATGTTGCGCCAATAATAGTATCCACCATAGATTTGGAACTAGTATTTTGGGCATGATATAAAATCTCCAGCAGATTTATCCCAAAAATTTAGTGATTAGGCACCATTATCAACTTCTTCTTAAACCAAACCATACCTCATTGATGTCGCCCAAAACTAACCACCATAAAAGTATGCCGCTGTCGATTTCAAATATAGTAACCCAAACTAGGTTGGGGTCGATCCCGCACAAAATGCATGGAATTATATCTCAAACTTCAAATCACCGGCAATGTGGCAAAGTAAGTGGGGGATTTGAAAGTTAGTAGTAACACATAACCAAACTTTAGTGCTTGAGGTTGGACATGATACAATACGAACACTAGGACTATGTTCCTCCTGGCTTCTGACTCCGTAAGTTTCTTATGTTCAATTTACCTAGTCCACTACCCTGCATGCAAAGTTAGACAAGCTATGTATTATCAACTTTCTTATAAATGTGTTGATTAATCTCAACCTTTACCTTTTGGGTCTCAGGGCATCACCTTCATATCCCTTGTCCTTTACCCCAGCACAACTATTACCTTTTGAGTCTCAATTTGATTATACGAGGGTTGATAGCCTCAAATCACTATAGTAACCCTCTATTCCTAATCTCAAACTCCCTTGTAAGGATGATCTCAAATAAAGGAAATTTCTAAGCTTTTGTAGTAGCTTAGGAGATAATTAATATGAAGAAGATTATAATACACGCAGTCACAGTAATCTAGATGAGTATCCCAATTGTCCTACATTGTAAATCCAACAAGATTCCCACAGCCCTAGTTTAGAAATTTTGCCGCTCATGGTTATGAAACTATCCAAAGAATTCAAAGAACAAAACATTAAATCAATTACGTAAGAATGAAAAGAATAAAATCAAAAATCTCCAATTGATTACAAAAAAAAAAACAAGAAAAAAGTATCAAGTACCAAAATACGTAAAAGTATGTAAAGAAATATCAAAAGTTCATAAAATATTACAAAAGTACCATAAGGGTATTTACAGAGTGTCAAAATAACAAAGGAAACCTAGCCAAATGAAATTAGGAATTTTAAGTCGGCAGTGGTCACACCATTGGAAACAGTCATTAGGACTGGTTATGACTCGTAGCTGGCTATCGTAGCCCTATTTTGTCTTTAGTGTTCATGACTCGTTATGTGTCCTTATAGTCGTAGAATACTACTCATAGTTATTCCAGTGAATTTCCTCTTTCAAAACTTCTAAGTATGTTGTCAGGACCACTCCTTACCATGAGTCGTAGTCATTCTTATGACTCGTGGTCTTCACTCAATACCACTGCAACCTCTTTTTTCAATCGTCAAGAGTTTTGGCCACTATGCTCAGTATGGTTGTTTACCATGACTCGTAGTCACTCCTTACAAGTCGTGGTCAGTTTATACTTAACTCTTTCAGTTCAGCTTATGCCACTTTTAACATCACGGGTCTGGCTACAAGTCGCAAGGTTACTTAAAAACTCGTAGCTTGATTAGTACTTAAACTTTTTAGAGATTCTTCTTTAATTTTTCATTCCAGGCCATTTTTAACCTAATTTACCTGCAACACATACAAAACACCCTTAATATTTTGATAAAACAACCTAAGTTAATGCATATTTTTGCTGTTTTAAGCATTGAATTTTCCATGAAACCTCGACACATCAACACCCTCAATTTAGAACGTTTGCATGTCCTCAGGAAAAGATACATTTCAAAAAAACAAAAATAAACACGATGCTTAACTAGGAAGTTCCTAAGATACCTTTTGCACTCAATTATCAAGTTTGAGTTAAAACACATTAACCCCTCCTATTATTAGCTTTTAAGAGACCAACTAAGTATATTGATGAAGTAAAATCGTGTGACACTATGGAATCAAGTGATGGCATTACATTAGCAACAAACAACCATACATATAAAAATTTCACTACCCAAACACATAAGCAACCTAACAACACAACCCATGTACCCTCACAATCAAAGAAGTCCCAATCGCTCAGCTAGATCAACATATTAATGTCGAGATGGTCAAGAGACACTCTCACTCTTAAAGAACTTCTAATCACTGTGCATAGAATTCCATAGGCTTGGTCTTATTTTCCTTACCTAAGTTTTTGGACAATCAGGTGAGGATCACTATAGGACTTTATATGGCTTGTAATGTAGGCTTGGGAGATAATATGATATATTTTGAATTTTTAGTGATTTATCCTCCTTGTCACTGCTATTACTCTGGGGTCCACTCAGTTAACCAAATTTTCATTCATTCGCCCTTATATCTCCTTTTTTAATATTTTCCTGCTTATTCAGGATGGGTGTGGTTTCTTTTATTCTTTTCCTATTTTTTTAAAAGATTTTCTTTTTCTTTTTTACTTTATTTTTTCACCACACCTAATCCTACTTACTTTTCAATTTACACCCTTTCTTTATTCCCATTTCTATTTGCACACCTCTATGCTATCCACCCTCAACTTAGGCAACTTACCTGATTTTAGCTACACTACGTCCAAGGAGGACCAGGGCCAAAACTAGTTTATTGTAGTTAAAAATAGGAAGGTGAATTAGTGTAAACAAAAAATATAGGTCTATTAAGGCTCAAAATTAGGATCAAGGGATGCTTATAATGTTTGGTTGGATATTTAGGATAAAGTGGAATGCTTTAAAAAATGGCCTATGATCCTTTCTTAACCAACTATCCTAAAACCTAATCAAGACAAACTGGGCAAGTTCTGGATTCCACATGAAGCTAATTAGGTAACGCCTCTCACACACATAGTAGAGGGTCATATTGCAAGTTACTATCTATCTGGTTTATACAATTGTTTGTGTAACGCCCCGAATCTGGTACCCAGAATGCTACACAGTGCTTATGACCTCGAAGGACCATAAGCTAACCTATGACTGATATTTGTACATGTATACTGTATAAAATACTTTATAATGCAGAAACATGAACTGAAAGGCCATAAGGATCAAAATTGAGATATAATAGCTGACTAAATATATAACATATGGGTGGGGTATGAAATACCCAAAATGACTAAAATAAACTGACTGAACATGATAGTCTGAAATACCTCTAACTGATTGATCTGTCTAAATAAGGAGTTCATCGCTAACTCTGTGTATTGATATCTGGAATCTATTGATGCACTGGAGCTTGTGTATCTGAACCTCTGGTATAAGACACCATATAGAAAATACGTCAGTACTTTGAATATACTGGTATGCATGTGAGGTAGGCTGAATACATGGGGTTCATATGCATAAACAATACTGGCTAACTAATAAATATGAATGTGAGAATACATTCATGAATACATAGTAACTATGACTGAGATCGTGATAACATGAATTTGCTGATAATTATCATGACTGATACTGAGTTTTGATGAATGATATAACTAATAACATGAGCAACTATATCTGATAGTCCTGAATCTGATGGAACTAGCTTAGTTTCTGTACTATTCAGAGTTGACTATATCTGATAGTCCTGAATTCTGAAGCTGAAACTATTGGAAATAGTTATCTAACTGACATGCCCCAAATAATGCATTATATCTGAGTTAGGGTCCAATCTATAACCCCAATTAGAAGGGTGTCAATACCGTGCCACCGGTAAGGACAAGCTGTGGGTGACCCTCATCTGATAGTGTCCCCTAAAAGAGAATGGTGGAACCCTCATCTGACAGTATTTATTCACCTTATCAAACCTCATCGGATAGTGTTGATGTCTCAACCTATGCTGGCTATATATTTTTGGAATGCAAGGATATCTTCTAAGAATCATACCCTCATCTGACAGTACGTGTCCCCATCCTTGGGTTCACTCGGTACTAATTCCTACACCTATATGATTAGACTCTGAACATGATTAACTAAAAGGTACATTGACTGGGTTTACTGAGTTTTGTGACTAATGGAATATTACTGATATCTGATAACTGACTGAGTTCATGAGTTTACTGAGAGTATTATGATTTTCTGAATTACATGACTGACTGAATTCTACTGAACATGGCTTGACTGAGAGTATCATGAAAACATAACACTGGATATAGGCACACAACTATATTTTTTGGGTACAAGTACCCCCAGGACTTATTGGAAAGAAACTGACAAAGCATGACTTTCTTGAGCACATAATTAACATCATAATCAAGAATTCATTTATTAAAGCATTTCATCAAACATGTGATATGCATACACTTTTACATACATGGGGATTTCATAATATCATTCTAGTTGGGAATTTTTCCTTCATATAGGCATTTAATCAAATACATGGTAGGTATAGTACATGTAGCTAACATTATACAACAATTAAAAATCATGGTTCATCTCTAATTTTACCATTCAAGGGTTTAATCATGGATTCACATGAGGTTATACCTATAACAATAAGTTTCCCCTTAAGATTTTATCCTTAAAACATGGAATAGAATTCAATTGATCATTATCCACATGAACAAAATAGACGCAACATGGAATTCATACAGATTCATATACTTGAACTTTGAAAAGGAGATTCTTGGGCTTCATGGATGAAAAGAGTCCATGAATGAACACTATGCATACCTGGTAATGAGATTCTTGAAGTTCTTGAACTTGAAGGATTGGAATCTATTAGTTCTTGAAGAAGATTTGGATTTTGTTCTGAAGGATTGCTCTTAGGGAGAAAACCCTAATTTTAATGTTGTAGATGAATAATGAATTTAAGAGACTTGGTCGGATATTACTAGGTATATAAATGGGTAGTAAAAGACCAAAAATCCCCTTTAAAAATGACTTAAAAATAACTAAACAGAACCTGAGATGGTCCATTGCTAGATCAATGGTCCGTCTTTTCGACTGTCGTAGGTGGACCAGGAGAGGGACTCACAACCTAAGTAGCGATGCCTTGGGAGACGGTCCATTGCAAGTTTAAAGGTTTGTCAACCTATCTGTCATACCTTATCCAGAAGGTTGCCTTACTACCTTGGCTGCGACAATTTATCCTAGGTCGACAGTCCATCAACCTGGTCGTCGCACCTGGACGATTATGGCAGCTCTGAGTAAAACTTCCATAACTTTTTACTTCGATATCGGATATGGATGAAATTGGTATCATTGGAAATATTATTCAATATACCACATGATAAAAAGTGAAAATCTTAAAAATTCCTCATGTGCAAAAAAGGATTCATCTTTCAAAGAAAACTTCTAACATTCTTGGGATGATTTCAAGTTAATAAAAAATGTAGGGTATTACAATATCTCCCCTTTATGAACATTCATCCTCAAATGAGACTGAGAATGAGAGGAGAAGATAAACTGACTTACATCCTGAACATGAATGACTGAAAAATAATTTCAAGACTAAGATGACTGATAACTAAATATATCACACTGAGCATGCATATCTGATGCTTGTATAACTGATTCATGAATGTATAGCTGAAAGTTCTGATGAACCAAGGTTCTCACAATAAGAATGCATGTCTAGTGCATGATTATATAACTGAACTGATATATGAATTCATGAATGAATATGCAATGGTATTTAATACCAAGTTTGTGATGAAATTTTGAACATGAACTATGTACCAAGCTTTTAACTGAAGTCTGAACATGACACTGAAAAGCTTAAGGAGAATTGTTACCTTGAGCTTGATCTAGTTAGCGGAGAAGAGATTAGGGTACTTGGTTCGCATATCTTCTTTTGCTTCATAAGTAGCTCCCTCAATGGACTAATTTCACCAAAGAATTTTGACTAGAGGAACTTTTTTATTCCTCAGTCTATATAAGTCTAATAGTCTAGGATTTTGACTGGAATCTCCTCATAAGAGAGACTATTCTGAACATCAATGCTATAAATAGGGACTACCACTGATGGGTCACCTACGCACTTCTTAAGCAAGGAGATATGGAAGACTGGATGAACTGAGGATAGATTTGAAGACAACTCGAGCTCATAAGCTACTTTGCCAAAGCGACTGAGAATCTTGAAGGGACCGACATATCGGGGACTGATCTATCCCTTCTTGCCAAACCTCTTCACTACATTCATGGGAGAGATATTTAGATAGATATAGTCACCAATCTCTAACTTGAGATCCTTTCTATGAACATCTGCATAAGACTTCTGTTGGCTCTGGGCAGCTCGAAGTCTTTCTCTAATCAATTGGACTTTTTCTAAGGCATCGAATACTAAGTCGGGCCCTATAACTGAGGCCTGTCTAACTTCAAACAAACCAATTGGAGATCTGCATCTCCTACCATAGAGAGATTTGATTGGAGCCATCCGAATACTGGAATGATAGCTATTGTTGTATGCAAATTCAATCAAAGGCAAGTGGTCATCTCAACTACCCTTGAAATCAATTGTATATGCCCTTTGCGTATCTTCTAGGGTCTAAATGGTCCTTTCTTCTTGACCATTTGTCTGAGGATAAAATACTGTACTGAGATGAACTTAGGTACCAAGACCCTTTTGGAATGCTTTTTAGAAGTGAGAGGTGAACTGGGTACCTCTGTCTGAGATAATAGATACAGGAACACCATGCAATCTAACCAACTCTTTGATGTAGAGTTTCGCATAATCCTCAGCTTAATAAGAGGTATGGACTGGAAGAAAATAAGTTGATTTGGTCATCTTGTCTACAATGACCCAAACTAAATCATGCTAGCGATGAGTAAGAGGAAAACCCATCACAAAGTCCATGTTCACTTCTTCCCACTTCCAAGTAGGAATACTAAATTGCTGCATGAACCCACTAGGCTTCAGATACTCTATCTTAACCTGCTGACATATAGAGCACTTAGCCACAAACTCTCAACATCTCTCTTCATCCCACTCCACTAATAGATTTCATGCAAGTCACAGTACATCTTTGTAGCCCCTGGATGAATAGAGTAGCGCGCACCATATGCTTCTGCAAGAATTTTCTGCCTTAAGTCATCTACACCTGGAACACACAGAAGACCCTAACAACGCAAAACATCATCTCCCCCTTGGGAGAAAACCTCTACTTTCAGATCTTTGACTGACTCTTTCAACTTGACAAGGCTGGGATATCTATCTTGCTTTTATTTTACCTCAGAAACTAGAGATGATTCTAAACTACTCTGGACCCATATATCACCTTCTTTTATATCAACAAAGCGAACGCCTAGTTAGGAAACCTGATGTACTTCCTGAGCTAACTTCTTCTTACTGTCCCCAACATGAACAACACTACCCATAGACAGTCTAATGAGATTGTTGACCACAATTTTGCCTTTCTCAATGATAAAGGACACTCATGTCATAATATTTCAAGAGCTCTAACCACCATCTCTGACAAAGATTGAGATCTTTTTGAGAAAAGACATATTGAATGATCTTATGATTTGTTAACACAATTACATGAACACTGGTTAGATAATGCCGCCAAATCTTTAAGGCAAAAACTATGGCTGATAACTCAGGATCATGAGTAGGATAATTCTTCTCATGGGGTTTAAGTTGTCTGGAGGCATAGGCTATGACCAACCATGCTGCATGAGGACACAACCCAAAACTACTCTGGATGCATCACAATACACTACGAAACCATCTGAACTATCTAGAAGAGCAAAGACTGGAGCTGAGTTGAGTCCAGTCTTTAACTCCTGAAAACTTTTATCACAAGGATATGACCACTGAAAATTGACTTTCTTCTGAGTCAATATGGACATAGGGGATGCATTAAAAAAAATTCCTCAACAAACCATCTGTAATAGCCAGCCAAACCCAAAAAACTCTTGATGTTTGATGGAGAGACAGTTCTGGGCTGGTTTCTTGCCACTTCAATCTTTTGAGGATCTACTCTAATGCCATCACCGAAAATGATATGACTAAGGAATGCTACTGACCCTAGCCAAAAGTTACACTTACTGAATTTGGCAAACAACTGATGATCTTTGAGAGTTTGAAGTATGATTTTGAGATGGTCTGTATGATCACGCTTACTATGGGAATGGACCAAAATATCATCTATAAAGACTATGATGAACATGTCTAAGTACTACTTGAACACACAGTTCATTAGGCCCATGAAATCTGTTGGGGCATTAGTAAGACCAAAGGACATAAACAAAAACTCAATGTGACCATACCGAGTATGAAAACCTATTTTTAGAATGTCACATTCTCTGACTCTATGCTGATGATAGCTGGATCTGAGGTCTATCTTAGAGAAATAACTGGCACCTTAAAGTTGGTCAAATAAGTCATTAATTCTGGGAAGTGGATACTTTTTCTTGACTATGACTTTATTGAGATGACGGTAATTAATACATATTCTGAGAGAACTATCTTTATTGTGCATGAATAAAAATGGTGCACCCCACGGGGACACGCTAGGCCTAATGAATCCCTTATCTAAGAGATCCTTCAACTGCTCTTTTAATTCTCTGAGTTCTGATGGTGACATTCTATTTGGAGGAATAGATATAGACTGAGTATCTGGAAAAAGATTAATGCCAAAGTCTATTTCCCTTTAAGGAGGAATTCCTAGAAGATCTTCGGGAAAGACATCTAAATATTCATTCACTACTGGGACTGATTCAAGTCTGGGAGTTTCAAAAGTAGTGTCCTTAACTCAAACAAGATGATATACACATCCTTTAGATATCATTTTTTGTGCCCAAAGGTAGGAAACAAGCTGACCTCTGAAAGCGGACACACTACCCTTCCACTCTAGGATGGGTTTGCTCGGAAACTAAAACTGAACTATTCTATTTTTGTAGTCAACTGTGGCATAGTAGGAATGAAGCCAATCCATGTCGAGAAAGGCATCAAAATCAGTCATTAATAATTCAACTAAATCTGCTGACGTGACTTTCTAAAATATCATAACTGGGCAGTTCTTGTATACCCACCAAGCTATGATGCTTTTACCTACTGGGTTAGAAAATGAAAAGCGCTCTGCTAGAATTTCAGGACTGACTCCAAAATCAACTACTACTATATAAGGAGTAGAAAAGGACAAAGAAACTTCTGGATCTAGCAAAGCATAAACATGAACATGAAAGATCTGTAACATACCAGTAACCACATCAGAAGAATTTTGTTGATCTTGCCAGGACTGGAAATCATAAAATCTATTTGGGCATTGCTCACTAGTAGCGCTAGAGGTGGAAACCTAATGATTCGGGCGATCAAACTGAGTTAAGGAGCGAAGATGACTCTGATAAACTAACAGAAGGTAGTCTCTGACTCTATGGCCTGGCTTACCACAATCGAACTAGACATCAATGCTAGCTCTGCAACCACATTCAGTATCGTTGACCTACACTCATTGACCATACTATCATTCACCCCAGAAACAAACTTACTCATCTTGGCCCTTCTGTCTGCAACCACATGAGAGGCATATCTGGCTAATTGAGTAAACCTAAGAGAATACTCTTTCACCATTATATTGCCCTTTCTGAGGTTGACGAATTCTAATACCATAGCTTTTCTCAGCTCTAAGGAAAAGAAACTCTCTAAGAATGCGGTGACAAACTTCTCCCACTCAATAGGCCCTGCATCATCTGGCCATTCTGACTTCTATTGCTTGTACCATGTATGAGCAATATCCTGTAACTGATATGTAGCTAGCTAAGCACTTTCAATAGCTGACACCCCATAACGTTAGTAACCTTCTAAACTTGATCAAAGAATTCTTGAGGGTCCTCATTTGACTTAGACCTAAGAAAGGATGAAGGATTCATTCAGGTGAAGTCCTGAATCTTGGATGCAACTGAATTAGCCACTGGGTTAGCCAAAATGACTGCTGGTCATTGATTCTAAGTAGCAACTGACTAGGCAAGAGTAGTGAATGCAGCTCTGAACTCTACATAAGAAACATGTTTGCCCAAAGGTACTTCGGGCTGAGACGCTAACTGATTCTTATTTTTTCTTTTTGTAGGCATATTCTATAGAAGAAATGGACAAATAGATTCGACTGAGAGATTGACTTGAGACTATGTCCACTAGCACGATATGAATTCTAGAAGAAGGGAAACTATTTGTAAAATATCTTATAGCCTCCTGCACATAAATGTGGTGCACAACACACCCATGTGCAAGACTCTACTAGATATGGCTTTCAGACTTCTTAGGACACTATTCAACCCTAGGATCTTATACCAAGTTTGTAACGCCCCAAATTTGGAACCCAAAATGCTACACGATGCTCATAACCCTAAAGGATCACAAGCTAACCCAAGACTGATATTTGTACCTGTATACTATATAAAATACTTTGTAATGCAGAAATATGAACTAAAAGTCCATTAAGATCAAAATTGAGATATAATATCTGACAAAATATGTAACATCTAGGTGGGGTATGAGATACCCAAAACGACTGAAATAAACTGACTGAACATGATAGTTTGAAAAGCCTTTAACTGACTGAGCTATTTGAATAAGGAGTTGATAAGACATGTCCCCAACTAACTCCAACTAATAAACTAATTAATGAGATAAATAATAAATGATCATGTCCTCAAAGGTTGAGGACTCACCGCTAACTTTGTTTGCTGATATCTGGAATCTACTGATGCTTTAGAGCTCGTGTCTCTGAACCTATGGTATAATACACCATAGCAGAAATGCGTCAGTACTTTGAATATACTAGTATGAATGTGAGGTAGGCTGAATACATGGGGTTTATATGCATGAACAATACTGGCTAACTGACTAATATGAACATGAGAATACATTCATAAATACATAGTAACTATGACTGAGATCATGATAACATGAATTTGCTGATAACTATCATGACTGATACTGAGTTTTGATGACTGATATAACTGATAACATGAGTGACTGTATATGACATGGAACAAGATAACAGTTCTGAATTTTGTAGCTGAAACTGTGGAAAGTAGTTATCTAATTGGCATGCCCAAATAACACATTATAGTTGAGTTAGGTTCCAATCTATAACCCTAATTGGAAGGGCGTCAATACTATTCCACTGATAAGGACAAGTATTAGGTAACCTTCATCTGATAGTGTCCCTAAAAATAGAATGGTGGGACCCTCATCTAACAGTGTTTATTTACATTATCAGCCCTCATCGGACAGTGTTAATGTTGGCTACATAGTTCTGGAACACAAGGATGTCTTTTAAGAATCACACCCTTATCTGACAGTGTGTGTCCCCATTCTTGGGTTCACTCGGTACTAATTCCTACTCCAGTCTAATTAGACTCTGAACATGATTAACTGACCTGTACATCGACTGGGTTTATGAGTTTCATGACTGACGAAATACTACTGATATCTTATAACTGACTGAGTTCATGAGTTTACTGAGAGTACTAATATTTCCTGAGTCACATGACTGATTGAATTCTACTGAACGTTGCTTAACTGAGAGTATCGTGAAAACATAAAATTGGCTATAGGCACACAACTATATTTTTTAGGTACAAGTACCCCTAGAACTCATTAGAAAGAAACTGACTGAGCATGACTTTCTTGAACACATAATTAACATCATAATCCATAATTCATTTATTGAAGCATTTCATCAAATATGTGATATGCATAAACTTGTACATACATGGGGATTTCATAATATCATACTAGTTGGGCGCTTTTCCTTCATATAGGAATTTAATTAAACACATAGTAGGCATAGTACATGAAGATAACATTATACAACAATTAAAAATCATGGTTCATCTTTAATTTCACTATTCAAGGATTTAATCATGGATTCACATAAGGTTACACCTATAATAATAAGTTTCCCCCTAAGATTCTATCATTAAAACATGGAATAGAATTCAATTTGGTCATTATCAACATGAACAAAACAGACCAAACATAGAATTTATACAGATTCATATACTTGAACTTTGAAAAAGATATTCTTGGGCTTCATAGATGAAAGGAGTCCATGAATGAACACTATGCATACCTGATAATGAGATTCCTGAAGTTCTTAAACAGAAGGATTGGAATCTCTTAGTTCTTGAAGAAGATTTGGATGTTGTTCTTGAGGATTTCTCTTAGGGAGAAAACCCTAATTTTAATATTGTAGATAAATAGTGAATTTAGGAGCCTTTGTCGGATATAACTAGGTATATAAACGGGTGGTAAAAGACCAAAAAGCCCCTTTAAAAATGACTTAAAATAATTGAACAGAACCTTTGATGGTCCATTATTTTGACCATCGTAGGTGGACCAAGATAGGGACTCACTGTCTAAGAAGCGACGGCTTGGGCGATGGTCCATCGCAAGTTTGGTGGTCCGTCAACCTATCCATCGCACCTTATCCAGAAGGTTGCCTTACTGCCTTGGCTACAATGGTCAAGGCGACGGTCTGTCGCTAGGTCGATGGTCCGTCAACCTGGCCGTCGCACCTGGCCGATTCTGGTATCTTTGAGTAAAACGTCTATAACTTTTTACTCCGATACCGAATTTGGATGAAATTGGTATCATTGGAAAGCTTATTCAATTTTCCACGTGATAAAAAGTGAAATATTAAAAATTCCACATGTACAAAAGTGGATTCATATTTCAAAGAATGTTTCTAGTATTCTTGGCATGATTTCAAGCTCGGAAAAAGTATAGGGTATTACAGTTTGCCAAGGTTATTATGTTCCTAATTCTAATTCCATTAGAATATTGAAAATATTCACTAGTATACCTACATCACATAGTTGTAACATAAATTTAGGAGGGGTATTATTTTTCACAAACTGCATCGGCATAATTACACAAAATCTATTAACCACCTTTGGTACGAATTATCTTCCAAATTAAACACCCAAACAATAAATATTTAAACTAGACATGCTAGTTCTACATTGACCTTAGCATACAGGAAATAAATCATGGCAACAACAACCCACAATGGCTATGCAGTACACCCCACCCCTAACTAAAATAAGATGCATTATCCCTAGTTCATATATAATTTAATAACAAGAGGCCTACATACCAACATACACTAGGTGGTGGCTTATGTAGTGTCAGTATTCGAGGGCCTCAAGATGGGCCTACCCTCAGCATCAGCGGTCTAGTGGTCTATGGAATGCTTGCATCTATAATGCAATCGATTGTGCCGATATGCTCAATGGTGGATTTGGGTGTTGGGTTGTACTATTGATTGATCTGCAATATCAGCAGGTTAGGAACTACTAGCTCTCACTGTCATATCATAAACCCTCCTATGTTTGTACAACTCACTCTAACTACTAGTTGTTTTTACAGACTCAGCATTCTCTATTGTTGTTCTCTTTTTTTTCTTATTCTTTCTTTTTTTCTTACCTCTATCAACACCATACGTGGGGTTTGAGTCTCCAATACCCTATATATCATGTACCTCATCATCATCATGGATATCCTCTAAAATTGATATTGACAAGACTGTTCTATCATGTAGATCCTCAACTGCCTTCCTGAGTGCGGCTATCTCAGCATGTACTCCTGTTAAATTTAAGGAATGGATACCCTCTATCCTTCAATTAATGCACTGCTCAAACCAATCAAATTTTGTCTGCATTATCCTTAAATCCTCTTTAATCTATCTATCCACCCGGGGCTTTACCCCTTTCTCTATTAGTCTTACCTTTGTCACAACCATACCTAACCTCTTCTTTACCTTGGCTAAGAATTACTGTAGCACTAAGACATAACTGGTAGGGAATAATCTGGGAGTAAATGGTCATGGTACTGCACTGGTCATTGAGTGTGAGTTCGGGAGTTGTCTACTCATCAGTTGAGGTCTAAGTTTTTGAGTGAGCAGTCTCTATAGAGAACTCACTCATGTCAGTTAACCTTGTAGTATTAGTCTCATGCCCTATGACCACATATGCCTCTCAAACCATAGTTTCTTAAATATTTGTTGCCTTTGAAATAGGGTTAGCATCATCTCTAATAAAACCTAAGTTTGTTGTCATTCGATGCTTGATAAATTTATCAATATTTGGGATACTTAGCACTCCTCCATCTGAACATATCGATGTCAACAAATACTGGAATGCCATGACTGTGTTGGTGCTCATCGCCCGATCTCAGATCTCTGTCGCTATACACTTGGCTATATCTATCTCGTAGCCTTCTATAATGCCGGTAATAAGGGCTACTTTATCAAGTTTCAACATACTATACCATAAGTAGGACTCAATTTGTGACATACAAGCATCCATTAAGCCTTAGCAACAAAATTCAAACTACCTTTTTTAATTGACAATGAGCCATCAACACCTCAAACTTCCCAAGGAGTTTTCTTCTGGTCCACAATAATGATCCTGACCATCCACCTGTAATGAAGAAGCTTGTCTTGCAACCCAATATATTTCACCTTCACCTTATGCATCTTATATAATCGATGGTGAAACTCAACAGTGATGGCCAGGGGTAGGACTCTGGCCCATGTAAAACTCAAGAGATGACTTGAGTTGAGGTGTTCACTTGAACACCTCTAATTACAAAATTAGTCAATGGGTCACCAGCCCCTCCCACTACAATCTCCCATGTGGATATAATTTCTTTAGCTCTAGTGATATATAACATAAAACTCACACACCACAGCTAAATTGTACTATCCTAGAGCCCTGGTCATCCACCTAAAATTATATTGTCTGAACTGGGTGCCAAATATAGAAATCTTATAAATGTCTGTGGTGGTCAGCTTTCTCTCTATATAGATGATTCTTTATGGTTTTCTAGTGGAGAGGTTTATGGCAATATCTTTGTTATATAGGTCTTCTATTCTGGGGTTCCCGCACCGATCAATGATAGGCACTAGAGCATGCTGAATAGAAAGTAGTGTAGGAGGTAGTCCTCATTATCAGACTCATACCCTTCATTTTAATTAGCATTCTCCTCCCCATAGCTAGATTTACCCTCATCATCAATATCGCCTTCAACATTGTAATCATCTTCACTATCTTCCTTAGACTGGGACGGTGAGTGGTGTAGTGATATGCTAGGATTCTTCCTCCTAGGCATGGTTATTGGTGGTGTGACATCCTCCAAGTTTTCTTGTTCATCCAAAGGAAACTACTATCTTTTCTTCACCTGCACCGCCAATGGATATTTATTGACTGAATCATTTAACTCATTAATGTCCTCATTTATGAAATGATGAGTGGATTTTGGGGCAGACTTTTTCAGGGTTAGATTCTATAGGGTTTGTTACTTTGTTGAATCTGCTTTTATATCCATTGGTACCTATTGAAACATACCCATTAGTAAGTAATAAGAAAAGAAAAGAAAAATAGGAAAATTTGGTGTTAGTATTACAGAGACTAGGTACCCTACGACTCAGGGTATGAGTCGTAACCTCTAGTTGAGTCATGGTGAAACTCGTATGGTAAGTATTTCCATAAGTAATGGTCAGTAGTTATGTAACGAGACCTCCTAATGGGTAGTTATGTTATACAATAACTTTTTACCAACACTCTTGTCAGACCAGAACAATTCCCTTTATATTTTATAGGAAAGTGGCATACCTTGCCATTCATAATTTTAACAGGAAAGTGACATGCCTTTCCATTCATAAGATGATATAGAGAGATATCTATGGGTGTATTGTAACCTGTCTGATAGGCCCACAGTGCCTCATCCGACTTTCTTTGCCAATAGTCCTATTGGCATTCATAGTCTTCGCCAAAGAGATCTGACCTCTCTATTAGAGACTTCAACCTATCCGCTCATCTGAGGATGGTAAGATGTTTCCACCATATGATTCACACCATATTTTTCAAGTAGACTTTTGAATAGATGATACAAAAATGATACCCACCATCAATAATTATTGAATGCGGAGTGCTAAATCGAGAAAAGATATGTTTTTTCAAAAATGCGCTGACATTCATCCTTCATTGTTTAGAAGCACAACTTATTCCACCCAATTAGATACATTATTCACTACTACCAAAATATACTTCATACTGTAGGAGCTCACAAACAGAACGATAAAGTTTAATTCCCCATACATCAAAAAAGCTTTTAACTCAAGAATGGGTGTCATAGGGAGTTAATGGCATCGTGACATGTTACTTGACGTTGACATTGGTCATATGCTAAAGCTTCTTAATTTTCATTTCTTTGGACAATATTTGTTTATTTTGGTTGGACAATTTCTCTTTCTTTTATGTTTTTATGTTTTGTTGGATTGTAAGTTGACAAGTTTGGATTATTGTCCTCTTTGGCAAATTCAGGTTGAAGTGTTTACTTTATTTATTTTTGCCCTTCGTGGCAATTTTCAGTTTACAGTAATTATGTGTGCCTTTTTTGGCAATTCTTCTTTTGCATTGTCTTAAGGGGAGTGCATCTTTAGAAGCTGAGAAAATGATAAGACCCCAATTATGACCTTTGTGAAATGTTGTGTATTGGGCAAGGATTTTTTTTTGTGACTAAAAGTGATGTTGTTTTGAAACAAAAGAATGAGTTGTTGTTAGATATTTAATCCCAACAAGTGTAGTTCGATTTGATTGTCTTAATGTTGAATTTGACAATAAACAAGATTGGGAACCTTAAGGATCCGACTTGATTCTTAGCATACACCTAGAGTGTGAGTATTTGTTTATATTCTACATGTATAGGAATGACTAGAACTTTCTCAATGTGTTTACAAAGTAAAACAAAGGGTGTTGGGTGTAGGAAGTGATTTAGGAATTTCTTTGATAACCGAATTTTAAAAACTTTATTTACCTACCCTTCTGCATGTCCCCAATTAGCCCCGTTGAGACTATAGCCTAATTTCTTTGGTAGCCTCATATGTAGCCTAATCCTTTCTTTGATAGACCTTAATTTGATCTATATGTCCTACACACTTTAATAATGATAACTGAATAAGAAGGGAGTGTGAAATTTAAGAAGGAAAAAGGGTGAAAGTGAAGCTCTCAAAAAAAGTATTTATTATGTGTTTAATTGTGAAGCTTAGGAGTTAGAAAAAATGTGAAAGAGAATTCAGTTTTTGTTGCCCGATTTTTGTTACAATGAGCCTGTTTTGGCCCTGGTCCATTTTGAACAATGTGCATCTCAACCAAGGCAAATAGTTTAGTTGAGGGTGGCTACTGTAGGGGTGTGTAACAAGAACTGGAGTATGAAAAACAGCTGATAATTGAGTTGTGAATATAAAAAAGAAAAATACTCCTACCATAGTTTTATTAATGTGCTTAAAAAGATTTGGGTGAAACAATTGATGTATGAAGGTAATGAAGTGAAAAGTTGGGTTGAAAAAAATGTGATTTTGATTGAAGATGGTTATGTATTAAAGTGATTAGGGATATTAGTCACTATTTCCTAAATAGTTCCTACCTGTCCCTTAGCCTACATTACAATCATGAAAGACCTAATTGATCCTGTATTTCAACATCCGACTATTATTAGAGTATTACACTAAGGGCAAGCTTATGGTTTATTATCTATCATGTATAAATTCTTTGTTGAGAGAGAGTGATTGAATTTCTATATTCTCCTCAAGATAAATATTGAAAAACAGTGAGTGATATGGGGAAAACGTTCTTGTTGTGAGGGTGCATGCGGATAAAAGTCAAGATTACTTATTGTGTTGTTTGATTGCGTCCATTGATTAAGTTTGCCAATGAATTTAATGTCACTGTTGAGATAATGAAGTGTGAAATAAATTGTTCATGTGCCCAACGCTAGCATGACTCTTGGGTTGTTATTAGAAGGTTTAGTGATTGTGCTGCTTGAAGTTGTTCGAGGATAAACAAGGTTTTAAGTGTGGGGTGGTGATCTTAGGTGTATTTATATGTCCAAACACCACTATCTACCCATATTTGGACTTGTTTTTAGATTAAAAATTGTGTGAATTATATTTAATTGTGAGCTAAATTATGTTTCGTGGCTAACCGATGTAATTAGAGATACAGAGTAAATTACCAAGGGATTGAGATGAAAATTGGACACACATCATGAAGCAATTATTTATTGATGGTGTGGAATTAATCATGTTTGAAAGACCATTTTTATCGAGTCCAATAACATGTGTAGATGCATGAGAGCAAGGATAAAAGAAAGTAGCTGAAAAAGAGGATTTACGAGAGTTAAGTTAATATTTGGAGTGAATTTTAAGTGACGCGATTCTAACTCGACGCGTTGCGTCGATCAGTAAAATCTGTCCCTTCGCCAAAATTTTAGAAGGAACTTCCAGAACATCGATGCGAAGTCAACGCGTCGTGCCGATGTGTGAGTATGGGGACTTAGTCAAAATTTGAGATGACAATTCCAGTGAAACGATGCGATGTCGACGCATCACGTTGTGTGTTATCAAATTAGACTTAGTCAGATTTTTAAGGTGAACTTCCAGTGCATCAACACGAAGTTGACGCAACGTGTTGGCTTGATCAATGAGATTAGCGATACGTCACGTCAGTGGTTCAGATCTGGTGAAATTTTTCCAAGTATAAAAGAAACACGTGAGCACAATTCCAAACACTTTTTGCAAGCATAGCAGCGGTGAAAAAGCATAGAATTCTCTCTTTTAGGGTCCTTATTATTTCTTTTGAACTTCTTTACTTCAAGATTAATTTTGGGTATGATTAATTACTTATTTTTTATGTTTAATTCAAACATGAGTGGCTAAATACCCTTTCTGGGGTTGAGGCCAAGGAGATGATTACTCTTTGATATTCTTTATAGTAGTTTCTTTTTGGATTATCATCTGGGTTGTTCTTAATTTCTTGAGCTTACTATTTTGATGAGTGGCCGCCATTATAATAAATCTATATTTCTATGTGAATCCGGGAGGAGAATCGTAGGATAGAACAAAGAAATTAAGGAGCAAGGTTCTTATCCATTTATGAAATGAGGGGTTTGAATTATCATCTAGGATAAGAATATACCTAGAATCCTTATTTTGTTCAATTACAAGAAGATAACTTTATGAATCTAGAGGAATTGTTGTATCTCTGTGGGAGTTGTAGCTGCAATATTCAGTAGATAGAAGATTTTAAGGTCGGGAGACCAAAATCGTAGCATAAACCTTGCGAACCAACAATCCGATAACCAATTAGACTGCTATAAGAATAGATATTTGTATGATTGTTTGAAAAGACTCAACCTTGGAATTCTCATTATTATTGTTTACAACCGTTGCTTGCTTTACTCTAATCACAACTTATTATTTCTTATTTATTAATTCACATCTTTATTCTCAAATTCACAATCATCTTGATACTTTACAAAACTTAATACCCATTGTCTAAAACTAAAAATTGGTTAAATTTCTAGTTGCTTAGTCCTCATGGGAACGATATCTGACTGTCTAAGTCACTATATTACTTGTACGATCGTGTGCACTTGCGTGTGTGTCTGATTCACAACATCCTTACGACTCGTGGTCTTCACTCGTCATCATTTGAGCCTTAGATTTTTGGGTCTTTGAAAACTTATCTCCTTATGAATTCTCATTACAAGTCGTAGCTACATCTTATGAGTTGTATTCATAAGTCGTGGTTACTCTTTACTTGATTTCTCAACTTCACTTTTACCACTGTCTTGGTAACGAGTCAAGCTACGAGTCGTATGATGACTTAATGACTCATAGGAAGACCAGACTTCAATTTATTTATAGTTTTTTCTTTCATTTTTCATTCCAACACCAATGTTAACATGTTTCACCTGCATAACATACAAAACCACATCATATCCAACAAGATAACCTAAGTCCAAGTATAAATTCTTTGTTTGAAGCATCGAATATGTCGTGTTTTAATGGCGCATCAACACCCTCAACTTAGGATTTTGCATGTCCTCATGAAAACCACAATTTACACCTACAAATACATGATACATAACTTTTGAAGACACTGTGACATATTTGACAGTTGATTTATTATTCAACAAAAGAAAACCTTTTTACCCCTGCTCCTATATCATTGTTCAAAAAACTATTGTGTATAATGGCTTGGTGCAACAATATGACATGCAAGAATCTAATGATGGCATTACATTAGCAATGAACAACTAGGCCTAAGTAACATAGACTACCCGAAAATATAAGTAACTTGACATCGTACCCTATGCACCCTCACATTTAGAGAAGTCCCTATCACTCAGTCCGATTTATTTTATTATTTCAAGAACAATCTAGAGACACTCATACTCACAAAATAAGTTTCAACCGATGTACACAAAATGCCATAGGATTTACCTTATGCTCTTTACCAAAATTTTTAGACGGTCAGACTAAAATCACTAAAGGACCTTGTTAGGCTTGAAATGTAGGCTTAGGGATGGTTATGGTATATTCGTGATCTTTTAAATGACTTAACCTCTTTGGCACTATGTTTTCTTTGGGGTCCACTTTTTCTACCATCGTTATATTGCTTCACCCTTATTTCTCCATTTTATTCTTTTTCATGCCTATTTTTTGGCTGGGTGCAATTCTCTTTTCTCATTTTATTTTTTTTCCTTTTCTTTTTCTAGTGATTTTCTTTTCCTTTGGTTTTAATTTATTTTCACCACACCTTTCCTTGTTCCTTTTTCCTTATACATTTCTTCCTTCATACTCATCTTTTTCTATGCACCCCTATAATAGTCACCCTCAACTTAGACGATTTTTCCTGAGTTGAGGTGCACAGTGTCAAAGGAGGACCAGGGCCAAAAATAGGTTCATTGTAGTGAAATAAGAAGGTGTAAATGGTGTACACAATAAAAATAGGTCAATTAGGCTCAATTTATTGGATCAAGGGATTCATATTTCATTTGGTTAGGCATTTAGGCTTGAGTGGGCTAATTTGGAAAATAGACTATGATCATCACCTGACCGATCATCTTACATTCTAGAAAAAGCAATGGGGTAGATTCTAGATTCTGTACACACTGGTCATAGTGTCAGTCACTACATATCCAGTTCATGCAACTATATGCCACCATTAATTTTATTTCTAATTCTAATGCCATTAAGGGATTCTCAATTATCACATGCACATATAGATCACACAACATTACATTAAAAAAATTTAAGAGGGATATCCATTTTTCAAATTTTGCACATATTCTCAACTACCTATACAAATCAATTTTCTCAATTAAGTATCACATAATACACACAAAAATAACATAAACATGTAACATGTAAAATATATCGGTTCATAAATTTTTATCAGATTGTGGCCTATGGTTTTTGAAACACGAAAAGCATAACCTATGGCGATTGTGGTACACCCTTCAACTCCAACTAAAAACTATGCACTATCCTCAGTACATCTAGCAATGTAATACAAATAAAGAGGACATACCTTGGTGCTCAAGGCACCGAATCATACTTTATCAGTAAGGGGAGCCTCAGATAGAGCCTCGCTTTCCTCATGTGTAGAGCCATCAGCTATCAAGACTATCTCTGTAGTAATGGAATTAGTTGTGGCTGGTGCACTCGATAGTGTATCAGATATCAGGGTTGTGTCACTGCCCCTCTCAACATCCATGGCCGGTCTTGAACTATGTTACACAGGATTTAACGTGGAAGTCCCCTTACTTAAGGGAGGAAAAATCACGGCTTGCCCTCACAAGCTCAAAACAGTCCATTATAACTAAACTCTTGAATATAGACTCGACAGTGAACCTAACTCTAGGTTCCTTCTGCTTGCAATACCTCTATTAGAAGCACACCTTGACATCTCTAGAAAGGTTCCCTTAAAAACTGGTTAACTCTAACCAACAATATGCTTAGGAAACTCTACTTAAGCATTTCTCTCATCAAAAGAAAACACTACTCATATAGTATGAGTAGTTCAATTACAAATTAGTATTTGACTCAAGAACAATTTCTATTTAAGCTCACAAACTCACTAAGAACTTCAGCAGTGTCGAAGTTTTGAGTTTTGCCTTTCCTTCTCTCTTAAGCTCTCTACAATATTTTCGAAAACCATTTGATAAAGAAGCATCTTTTTCCTTTTATAGATGAGTGAAGATTAAGATTGAAATGCCATTGGACCAGGTGTCCTAATCAGTACGAGCAACACCTACCAATTTGTTACACAACAGGACAAAATTATCCAGTCACGCGTGCCAGTTGTACTATAGTCATGAACATCCAGGGACCTGGTCCTTTGTAGTCATGTTCTTATCATTAAAGCTAAATATACCAAAATTAAATAGTCCACTCTAACTACCCGTCAGTCTAGAGGTGGAAGGTTTTGCTAAGATCTACCTGAGTGCCCAACTCCTCTTAAAAAGATCTCCAAAAGCTAAAAGTGAACACTAAGACCCAGTTAGAAATGATAGATATAGGCACACCATGCGAACAGACTGCCTCTCGAACATAGATATTAGCTAACCTTTCGGTACTGAAGCACATCATATTAAGAAATAAATGTGCCAATTTTGTCAACCGATCCATAATAACCCAAATGCCATCAAAAGAGCAAAAAGTGTGAGGTAGGCCACAAACAAAGTACATAGTGATTTGCTCCCACTTATACTCTAGAATGGGCGATCTTTGAATCTAGCCACATGTCTCAGATGCTCGGCCTTCACCTACTGACAATATAGGAAACGAGCTAAAAAGTCTACCATATCCCTCCAATAATAAAACCTCAAATCTCTATTTATCGTAGTTCTATCAGGGTGAATAGAATATTTGAACCTATGAGTCTCATGCAAAATTAACTGAATCAAGTCTCTAACCCTCAAAACACAAATGTGGCCCACAAATCTCAGAATATTCTAAAAATCTATGATAGCCCTCTTGGACTCACCATGAAATACCTCATTACGGATAATACCAAATCTCATATCTTAAAACTAGCAACTCCAAATCTGCTTAAATAAGGTAGAACTCACCTCAATACTAGCAAGAATGAGAAAGGAGCCAAGCTAGCCATACTCACTGCCTTTCAGCTCAAGTCATCTGCTACCACATTTGCCTTGCCCGAATGATATAAAATGGAGATGTCATAATCTTAAGAAACTCCATCCATCTACACTATAGAGAATTAAGCTCTCTCTGGTTTATAAGAGGTTGAAAATTACAAAGATCCATATCGATCACACAATGCATGCCATACAGATAATACCACCAAATCTTAAGTGCATAAACTGCCACAGCCAACTCTAAATAGTGAGTGGGGTAGTTGTCCTCATTCACCTTTTGTTGTCTCAAAGCATAAGCAATATCTCGACCCTATTTAATCAATATACAACCTAAACCAACACCATAAGCAATCACAAAATATGGTGAATCCCTCACCCTTAATACGAAAAGCCAATATAGGAGTTGTAATGAGAAATCCCTTGATCTTCTAAAATCTTGTCTCACACTCCTTAAACCATAGGAAAGGAACCTCTTTTTAGGTCTATATGGTCATCGGTGCTGCAATAATAGCAAAACCCTCAATGAACTACCTACAATAACCAGCCAAACCAATGAAGGTACGAACCTAAGGTGGATATATAGGTCTGGCCCAATCAAGAATATCCTCAATCATCGTTAGGTCCACCATAATCCCATCTTTAAACACTACATGTCCTAGAAATGTCACTAACTCAAGCTAGAACACATACTTAAAGAATTTAGGAAAAAGCCTATGATCTCTCAAAGTATGGAGCATAATTCTCAAATGTTGCATATGTTCCTCTATGCTCCTTTAATACACAAGGATATCATCGATGAACGCAATCATGAAGGAATCTAAATTTGCCCTGAACACAGAGTTCATTAAATTAATGAATGTTGTCAAGGCATTGATCGATTAAAAAAAAATAGGAATTGATAATGACCATAACAAATCCAGAAGGTTGTCTTTGGGATGTCCTCAGCCCGAATCCTTAACTGATAGTAACCGAACCTCAAGTCAATCTTAGAGAACATTGCTGCTCCTTGACGACTATGCATACCTCCTCTAGCAAGTGGATATACTGCGTAAATTGTCAAAACATGCTAAGTCGAAGGAACCATTGCTCCACGACTAGGATAGTCTCTTGAGAAATAGCCAAAGTTCACTCTAAGCCAAAGAAACCATTACTCAACGACTAGGGCACTCTCTTTAGAAATAGCTAAAGGCCCTTGAACCATAACATTCCCCTATCGCTATACTGAAACCAAAAATTTTGGCTGGCCTAAAATAGCCACCACAACTATATAACCAAAATATAAACCCCTCGGAGGCTGACTACTACTCTAGATAGGATGATTACTGTAACAAAACTGACCTACATTAGTGATCTACAGAGTGTCTTAAATAGGCCTACTAATCTTCCCCTGATACTGATAAGGTTAATACGAAGGTTATCTACACTAAGAACCACTGTCTTTGAACTGTGGGCTACTATGACTCCCATTTATACTTCCCTGGTATCATAGCCTCTTAACGATACCTCCTTGGGCCTCACAATGCATCTTCTACATAACTTGAGCATTATCAGAAACCTAGAAAAATATCTACCTACAGCAACCAAACTTTATATAGTCATGTAGAGAGAAAGTCTCAAACCTAGAACAAATCATCAAACCCGCGCATACTCAGTCGATAAGTTAGATGTGGAATTCCTAGCCAACTTATGAAATCGAATGCCATACTCCACAATAGTCATGGAGCCTTCCTCCAAGTTCAAGAAATGATCTCTCATATGATCCCTAAGACTATAAGTCATATACTTCTCCAAGAAGACCTTGAAGATCCATGTCAATGGGGTAGATCCATTTGGCTTTGAATCAAGATGACCTCTCCGCCAATGTCGATCAACTAAATCCAACTAAGAGTTGTATAATGCATATGATGAGTCTTAAATAGGCCTAAGTAATGGATCCTATCCTTGTAAGAAACCAAAAACTCATAAGAATACTCGCCCGATGTACCAAAAAACCTAGGCAAAGCTAATCTTTAGAATCTACCTATTATTTTCTTCTCATAAATAGACATAGCAGTCTAGGAAACTACTGATTGAGAAACCACTGGTGCAGTAGGGATCTCAGGTGTTGGAGACACAGCGACCGATTGTGCTCGCCTTAGTACCATATTAATCCACAAGCTGAGCACCATTAGATGGTGCACTACCAACTAATATCAAGAGTTGGACCAATGTATCCCTGAGGACTGAATAAAAAAATAAACCCCAGTAGAGCCAGGGCTAGTCCCTGGCCCACCACTGGCTGGTGTGGAGGAATATTTGGCTCAGGGATAGGAATAGGATCTGGCAAAGGCTCCATACCTTGGTCTCTATCAATCTCTGCATCTCTCCATCATCCACGGACTATAATAGGATCCCTAGTCATGGAATCGAGGTCCTCATCTCGTATAGTGTAGCCCATGTCCTAACCATATGCGAGAGAGTAAAACTAAAGAAATCATTAAAAACTGATGTAGACTCTACGCATAAAATAAGTAAAAGAAGTGAAGGTCTCCTAAAACTGTCCTATAGACTCCCAAAGATAAGAATCAAATATCTTTATTCCAATTTGTAGACTCTACTAGACACTTTCTCTTTCACCAAAATACTGGTGAACCTAGCGCTCTAATACCAATTTGTCATGACTTAATTTTGAGTCATGTGGTACCTATTTTATCCTATGAATAAGTAAGAAAAATCATTGCCCGAAGCTATGAGCAATGGGCTAATTTGTGGGAAAATAGCATAAATGCCATAAATTTGCAAGTAAATACTTAAATAATAAATCAAGTAAATAATAATAATAATAATAATAATAATAATAATAATAATAATAATAAGAAGAAGAAGAAGAAGAAGAATAGTACAAATATAGAGGATAAATAAGATAAAAATAATATCCCACAACCAAGTAGTGTCAGTACAAGATCCACTAACCAAAAAGGATATGAGTATTGTAATAGTTAAATATACATCAGTCTTGAACCATGAAATACTAAGAAAAAGTAGAAAAAGGAAAAGAAGGTCAACTTCAGCCCCGAGAGAGCTCACCATGTCTCTGAACTATAAGTACCATGATCTTAGTTTCAAAAGCAGCCACTAGTACACAGATCTGCACCAAAAAGGTACAGAAGTGTAGTATAAGTACTAAAGCCATGGGTACTCAGTAGGCATCACCAGTCGACTATGCTAAATCATAATATAAGTACAATAAATGCAAGATAAATAAGGTAAGTCAAGGTAAAAGGGAAAACCTGGAATAATGCTCCAAATGCTGTAAATAAATGAATGAATAATCCAAAATAATGATAACATAAAGAGAACATAACAATAACTACAAAATTGTCCCCCATAAGCCAGTAAGCATGAAAAAAAAAATAAACCAACACGAGAACCCATAAGCCCAGAGGGTGCAATCAAGAAAAGTAATAACTGAAAACATTCTAAGTAACCGTATCTCAAAATCACAACCATGGATCCTTCCATATCGTAACATATGATAAAGAACCTCTTAATGATGGACTTGAACCGCAAATCAATATCATCATCATCATTGCCATACTTGAACCAGAACTAATATCATCAACACTCAACTTAAATAGGAACTCAGAAGATCAATAAACTACCGAACTTGAATCAAAACTAGTAACAACTCCTAAGTACCACTATAGAATAAGTATCACGTAACCAACATCTTCAAGCACATAACTATCCAATTTAAAATGGGTAAAATATTCCTATAAAGTCTACAGAAACTATTGATAGTCTTAGTCTAAGGTGGGCTGGAGGGCCCACTTATAATCACCAAAAATCCACTCTAAGGTAAATTCTACCCACACTAGGCTAGGGTATCTAATTCCATTACTAGATATTAAGTAAAACACATTTAGTCCTAAAATAGAAATTTTACCTAAAACACAAGCAATTTAGTTAATTACACCTAATTTACTATTCTTTACTAGGATAAATAATCCAAATTATACTAAATTAGACCTCCAAGACCTAATTTTCAACCCATATCTAGCACATTATCATAAATATACTACAATTAAGATCAATAAAAAAGGTAAACCTAGCCTACCTAGACGTCGAAGAAAGCCCAATGAACTCTACTAAATTGGTGATTTCCCCTTCTGAGAAGCTTTCGTGTGATGCCACGCTATCAAAAATCATAATCTACTCATTAATAAGAGAACAATGGTACCCATATTATATTTTGTGCTTTGGTTCCAATATTATAAAAAAATTCCATATGGAGCCTACTTGTGGAATCGCATTTTGAAACCTTCAACACATCCCTCTATGCTCAAGGAATATTTACCATCAAGAATGGATAAGTTTTTAGCTCAATTAATGCTAAACTCAAACCACCAATATTCTAGGGATTTAGGGAAATAATTGAGAATCTAACCATGAAATTAATAACAACTTACCAAAAAATCAGAGAAGAAATAAGTATTTCAATCTCACAAACACCCTAAAATCGTTATTTGATGTTTCTCCTAAGTTCCACATGTTATAGGGCTTCCTACTCTTGAACTTGTGTGAAAAATGGGAGAAAACTAGACAAAGTGGGGAATTTAATGGTTCCCAGGTGCCTCAAAAGAAGGCACTAAGTTGCTTTAGCGGGTATCACTAAAGCACCCAGGTGCTGCTAAAGTGGTAGCCATACTTACTTGGCATGCTGCTAAAGCGGACAAGCCAGCACTAAAGCGGCTTGTGCTTTAGTATCCAACTTTCTGCTAAAGTGGCTCACTGGGATGGCCAGGCCGCTAAAGCGCCCAAAGGCCCGCTTTAGCAGATGCAATAGCTAAGTGCACTATTTGGTGACTTGGAATTTTTCCAAGTCTCCACCGACCCCTAAAATTCATCTAGAATCCCGAATATGCAAATGAATTATGCTATTCTATCAAATTCAACGTTTCAAACTCAATGGTGCTATCAAAATTTCCATCCGAAGTCATTTCAATAAAAAGTAGGTCCCACTCCTAACTGTCCTTTTTCTTAATTTTTGGTCAATAACCCAAAATAAGCCTGGAAACCTTGGGACCTAAACTAGAGGTCCCCTATCCTAATATCAATGTTTCAGAGTTGTTGGATCTATCCAATTAGGCATATGAGATTATTTTACTAAATTTTTCACCTAGAATCTAATTCTTACCAGCGAAGACTTCAAAATATTGAATTGTCTCTAAAACTCAAATGAATTTCCCGATAACCAAACTGCCAGCTCCACTAAGTCACAATAGACTTGGGTTAGCTTTGGAAAGATCTAAATGGCAAAGCTACATGAAAATTGTTAAAATGACCTAGAGGGTCATTACAGTAGGCTCAATTATGACTCAAGAAATATAGTGTGATAGGTAAATAAGTCGGGCATTGACTCGAATAGGTTAAATTTAACATAGGCTTAATTTCTCCCGTAATATTTTGAGCAAGTCCTTTCTCTTTCTTTGATTTTTAAAATATTTATATTTATATTCTTTCACTTTATATATTTTGTTAAACTAATTTTATTCATGACTTCCTTTGTTTTACTTTACATGTACCAATCAATATTTGTGTATTTTATTCACATTTCCCACATAATATAGGAATTCGATTGTAACCCACATTTGTGAACCTCGAAAGGTACTTAACACCTTTCTTTTAAAGTAATTTGAACCCTTACCCAATTTTGGTGATGTAGGCTAATAAATAAATTTGCATAATTAGTAGTAGAATGGTGCCCTTATGCACCTTAATTCATTAGGTGGTGACTCATCTCTTTTAAATTTTCTAAATGAGTTTTTATGTCGAATCTCACTTTTTGCAAGAAAAATAGGGCGTTGTAATTCCCAATGCATCATAGATATTTTAAAAATCAAAAAATAGAGAATTAGGTGATCATAGGATTCTAATATCGAATACCAAGTTAACTATTTGAGTCTTCATTCGTATGTTTAAAACTCAAGAGGAATGAATTGAGTAGTAAATGCATAGGAGAGACTTCTTTATGATAAGAAAATGTGTTTGTATTTCATTTTCTGTTACATTTGAATTAAACAGAAATTGGATAAATAGACCTGTTTCAGAGATTTATCAAAATATAAATAAGAGAGAAGCCGACAAGACCAAGAAAAATGTCACGATGCAATTTCTCAGGTCATGATGGCACCTACTACAACCCATCAGTAAGTAAGCAAACCCGTAGTCCAGAATTGCTAGTAACAGACTATCAAGAGAAATGACTAAAGATAGCAAAATAAAAATGATAGAAGAATAATACATTTAAGATAGTTCCCAAACCTGGTGGAATCAATACAAGAGCGTCTAATACAATAAAAGTACAGGGTTCAATAATGAATAGATAACAAAATACAACTCATCTCTGAATACAATACATAGATCAATCTAAACCAAAAGAGGGAAAGTAGTATTACCCTAAATGCAAGGAGGTCACCCAAAATCTCTTATCCATAGTTGATCTACACATTTCATACAATAAAGGCGGGAACCGTAATGATTTGCAAGTTGTAAAAGTGTAGTATAAGTACCAAACACATATACTGAGCTCCAAAGATAATACAAATATAGAAGATATGCAAGAAGGAATAAAAGGCCATAAAGAGACATACAACATGAATGAATAAAGAAAGATAGGGATATATGGTAATTCTATAGCTAGATATGTACGTATATATATACATACGTATACAGGGCTAACTAAAAGGTAACCACCTAAGGTAGCCAACCTAACCCCGTTAGGGAATCCTAATCAAGTAGGAAAGTTAATACTAGCATGATCTAGGTCTATGGTCACAGTTCCTAACCATGAGACAATCAACAATTCAAAAGTTGAAGAAGGTTTTCACTAATAAACTGATATTCAAAATCATTCTATTCAGGGTCTTTTAATCTGTCAAAATGTCGGATTTCTAAATTTTTATAAGGCCCTCCTGGAATCCTTCTAGAGCTTGTTGAATAATCTTTATGGATTCAATCATTTCACTGATTCTCACTAAATAACAAGCTAATGAATAGCAATATAATAACCATAAAAGAGTAGATAAGAATCATACCTTAAATCTCAGTACCAGTCCATAATCAGCCTACCACGAACTAACCATAATAACAACAATAAAGTAACTGGCTAGTCCGGGTAAATAATACCTTAACTGGTCCCCATAAACTAGAAGGTTCAATTAGCACACAACACAAAGCAAGCAGCACTCCTAACCTATACCTATGCAGCCCAGCATAAGGCTGATAGAAATAGGGACCAAAAAACATATTGGTGATAGGCAATGTGCATGCATGAATGAATACAATGTAGATCCACGATACTACAAACGATCCAAGTTCCATAACATAACCTAGTATATACACCTTATTCGTATCAATAGCTCACAAAGGTGGGACCTATAGTGACCTCTCTTCTTCAGCAAGGTGGCTAATAGACAAAGGGGTCCCTAGGGAGTTTGGGAGTACCCATATACACCTCCCTGGACCCGATTCAAGATTTTCAATCATTATCAATGTCATCATTCTGCTTAGTCTATTATCGAAGAGATATATATAATAAATGCATGGAGTTGAACCATGGCTAAAAGAGTGTAATTCTGTAAATCTATTTCTTAGGGTAAACTCTGAGATTAAATCATCATAAAGTGTAAAAAGTGATAGAACATCTATCGATCGAAGTAAATAATAGTGGTAAAATCATGGACCAGAATATATCTCGGTCATATTTCTAAAACATCATTTTTAGTTCCAAGAGCTTATAAATCATCCATTAAGGTGGTACAATTCTCATTATAATAGAATCCATTTTAGAAGTAAAAGGTGGGAACAAATCCTTTTCTAGAAAATAGTAGTAAAACCATGATTTTATTTGGAATCATACCATTAAGTGTTGATGAATATCCAAATCTACACATTCCATTACCAATTTCTAATCAATACAATCATAAGTGTCTAAACGTCTATAGACTATGGCTACGCCCTTTAAAAAGATAGATCACTCACTCAAAGTCCTCCTAATAGCATAACCATGACCTCGAGCCCATAATATACAACTGGCATAATAATAATACTATAATCAGGGAAATCATGATAATCCTCCAAATTAAGTATTAAACCATTACTAAAGGGTCCTTAGCCTCAACTATGCCTAATATGCTAGCAACCTAGGGTAGTAGGATTCTATAAGCATAACAAGTATTTTATCTTAAGGTTCGATTCACCCTTCTATCCATAAATCTCTAAATTAGTATAAGTCATGGTAATCTACCCATAATTGTATCCTAACATCCCTATCTAACTTACAATCCAAAACATACCTCGATGCCAAACCGTAAACCTTTAAAACATCCATAAATTTTACCCGTTTGCTCTATGATCTTGGAACGTTGCCACACTGTAAAATAGAAATCTACACATCATTAGGAGTACAATGAGACCAATATTGATATATAAATGGTTGAGTTAAAATTTAGGTCTTGAATGGGCTAGCGGGGCCTGCAAATGGAATCCAAAATTGAATCTGTCACGAGGTCCCATGAAGGACAAAGAATGTGTGCTCAAAAGTTGAGTACAATTGGTGCATAAATAGAGACCAAAACCATCCCCTTAGTTTCAAGCATCGAGATAGGCTTACCAGCCCTACTTAAGACAGACTTTATGCTTTTATCAACTCTTACTATTAAAGACCTAATTTAAGAGAATTTACCATGAAATGGGCTGCAAATTGATGAGAAAAATAATATAAAATATCCAAGTAGTGTTACGCTATCTTACCTTAGCTTCAATGGATGCTTCCCCTTTTTTTCCTCTCTTCAGGCTCTCAAAATAATGTAAAAATGGTGAAGGAAATGATGGAAAATCAGGTGGTGAAAAGGGATTTATCAATCCCCATGTGTTGCTTAAGCGATCACCCAGTTGCTTAAGTGACATCTACAAAAATGGTTTAGCACAGGGTGTCGATACCGCTAAAGTGATGCCTAGGCTGCTAAAGCAGACATTGTTCGCTTAAGAGGCCCATGTCTAAATGGCCAAGGCTGCTAAGAGAGACCTATTATTGCTAAATCGATGACTGCTTAAGGGGTCAAATTGTTGCTTAAGCGATTGCACCAACAACCTGATGCATTAGATTTTCAAATGAGTCAAGATTCCAAATATAAGCCAACAAGTTTAAACCAAGGGGAAACACACAACTCACCCTCATAATCCAAGATCATGTATATTCCTACTGGATCCTGCCAGAGCCGAAATTGAAATATAGTTGAAGAAAATAATCACAATGGGGATAAACTATAGGCTGAAAGCATAAGCAATTAACTCCATATTTGTCGGAGGGCATAATACACCAAGGCAGAACCAAGAACTCTCCAAGGCTGCAAGCAGTACTAGAAATAACTAAAACTTTAGCAACTTGGTGAAGCGCAATCTTAGCCAGAAACCGAACCAAGTGAATCAAACTAACAAAGTCCTGATTGGCCAACTCAAGAAGCGACTGTAAGAAAAGATCACCTATCTCAACTCTACTGGAGCAAGAACCACATCACGAAAAGGATGAAGTATCCAACTCTATACCAATACCAAGATCAAAGGTATCACCAGGTGATGAGCCTAACAAGCTAAAGGGCAAGTCCAATACCTCTTAATATCAACACCAAGACTACTACAGACAATGAATTAGCCAAATCAGAAGAATGAATCCCAAATCAGTCAATATCAAAAATTGTCTATAAAGAAGGATGTCAATGTTTAAATCTCTACAAACTAAAAGGCAAGTTGTAAAATCTCAAACTCAAAAATAGGCAATGTAACCAATTTGCCAACTCTAGAACTATAACAGGACCATAAAAGGATAACCTACCTCCACCTGCATAGCGCACTCAACAACTGACATGAACTCTTCACAAAAGAGAAAAATGACAAACCTCAACTTTCTATATGAGAGAAATCATCCAATCAAGCTAGCCGGCCAGGCCAACAAATAAGAATCTCAAGTAGAGAAATTCTAACTAGATAATGCTAGTGTAGTCTTTAATTAAGTATGAATCAATCAATGTCAAATCAGTGAAAGTAATAATAATAACAATATAAACACCAGGATTAGGTGATACCAAAATATAATCAACAACAAGTACCACTATAGGGCCATATGAAGGCTAATATGCCATGGTAAATGGGACTTAAACCCAAATATGACACCCTTAGGGAAATATCAATACTGATACAACTAAAATAAATCATCTATGTGGGTAGTCACAAAATTATGAACTCTACACCAAGGCACAAAACAATCAATATAAACCTTCCAATGCATATAATCATCGATGGATATAAAAACCCTAATACATTCCAATGAAAAGGTAAAGGGAATAAATAAAATGCAGGCCTATCATGGTGGAATCCAAAATCACATATCTGATGTGCTCAAAGAAGTATTAATCTAAGCGGGTCCAAACTCAAACTAAGCATCTGAATAACCAACTGAGGTACTAAGTGCACTACCTCTAACTGAAGGTGCCATAATCCTATGATACTAATCTGGATGAGCTAAATGACTAATAATCTCATTTCGGTGACACTATCTAGACCAGTGACCAATCTCTTTACAGTCATACCAAACCCTAAAAGCCCTAACCTAGAGAGAAACATGATTTAACCCTAACTAGCTGACCAACCGACATTGGGGACACTCTTTACTGAGATGACCATTCTTCCCACTATTATAACATACCTCAGAAACTCTAAGTTAGTGAGAAATATATGCTAACTCTATTTGAGCAACCAACTCATGTCTTGGACACTTTTTATACTAATAACCTATCTCGCCACAACCATGGAAATCTCCCAGAATACTTTGAGGTACTGTACCCACTAATCTAGAAAGTCCACCATAACCTAAAGATCTTCGCTGAATACTTTGCAAGGTTCGATGAGAACAGTGCCCAATGTGACCACCATTACTAATATAAGAGCTACCTATGGTCTAAAATGTTGCTTGCATTAAATTAGTAGGCTACAAGAAAAGATAACCTCCACTGGGAGGATCTTTACTTCTGAATGGAATTCCACTAGCACTGTACTCATAACATAGCCCTTTATCTCCACCTCAATATATCTCAATACACGCTCTCTCTATGGCCCTCACATGATCAATAACTTGTGAGAAGGAAAAACCCAGATGCTATTAAATGCTCCAATGCTAAATAAAGTGGCAACACTGATCCTTCAACAAACCCATGCACCATCTCATATACCAAAGGATATAACATAGGAACACGTCTATCCCACTCACAAAACCTAATCTCATACTCTGAAACTAACAAGAAACTCTACTGAATGCGAACAAACCCAAATCTATCCTGAGAATTGCTCGATAAATCAAACCTAATCTCTAGTAGTGAGGAATCCATAAAAAGACTCAGAATCCCTAATGTTGAATCTTGAAAGACTAAGGCAGTCGCAAACTCTACCAGAGCCTAGGATGGCCCCAAATCCTCTAACTAATCTTGAAGATCTTTGATATCCATCTTTGACTCCCTAGTTTGATTTTGCACTAAAGCTCTAGAAATATGTGTGATATCTATGTTTGCATCTATCGATAATATCGTATTATCCATCTAGAGTGGAATAGAGTCAAAGAATATACTAGAGGATCATAAAATTATAGACATGTGATAGGGAGTCAAGAATAGAATTTTCTAAGATTGCCTTGCAACATACCAATACAGACATATTTACACCAATTTCCAGGACTCTACTATGTACCAAGTTCTTATACCAAAACACTAGTAAACCTAAGATCTAATACATATTTGTCACAACCCAATTTCTTAGGTCATGATGGTACTTATAATAAGCCACCAGTTGGTAAGCCAACCCATAGTCTGAAACTACTAGTAATAGACTATCAAGAGAAATGAATGAAGATAGTGAAATAAATATGACAGAAGACTTATACATATAATATAGTCCCAAAACCTAGAATAATTAGTGTAAGAGCTTCTAATATAAAAAGAGTACAAGGTTCAATACTGAATAGATATACAAATATAACCCATCTTTAAATATAAGATAGAGATCAATCTAAACCAAAAGAGGAAGAATAGTAGTACTTTGAATGTTAGGAGCTCACACCAAATCTTTGATCCATACCTTCTCTGCACAATGCAAACAACAATGGTGTGAACCCATACTATGATTTATAGGCTTTAAAAGTGTAGTATGAGTACAAAACATATGGTACTTAATAGGCGACTGCCGATTGAGCTTAGGAATATAAACTATAGCCAAGTGACTAAGAAGATAAAATAATAAAATTAGGGAGGCAATAAGGATGAACTATCCTATCTATTCATACTCAGGCATTAAAGCACTATACCATATATCACAGGCCAATATACAAAAAAGAGTAGATGAAGGATATATAATAGTATACAAGGCTGAGAAATGCATATACAACATGAATGAACATAGAAAAGATAGATATATAGTAATATATATATGTATATATATATATACATATATATATATACAGGTATACAGTGTTAACTCAAAGGTAACCACCTCAGATAGCTAACCTAACCCTTCAGTGAATCCTAATCAAGTTCCAGCTAACACTAGCATAATTTGGATCTATGTTAATAGTGTCTAACCATGACATAATTATTTATCATTTTAACCATAAAAGAGAAAGGATCACAATCATACATCGAAATCTTAGCACCAATTCATATCAGCCTGCCATAAACTAATCGTAATAATAGTTATATAGTAATTGACTAGACTGGACAAATAATACCTTAATCAAGCCTCATAAATTAGAAGGTTCAATCAGTACATAACACACAGCAAGCACTACTCATAACCTATACCTATTCAACCACCCATTAGGATGATAGATATACGAACTAAATAATATACTGGTGATAGGCACTACGCATATCTTAAAGAATGCAAAGTATATCCATTATAGACCTTATTAACATAACCCAATGTATAGACCTCTTAAAGCTCAATGGATCAGAAAGGAATGACCTACGACGACCTCACTTTTTGGGCACGATATCTCACGGACGAAGGGGGCTCTAGGGGGTTCAAAACTACCCATATATATTGACCTGGTCTTTATCTAGGATTTCCAATCATCATCAATCTACTCCATTCAGTATTAGAGAGATGTATAAATAATAAATGCATGGACTCAAACCATGAATAAATGAGTGCAAGCCATAAATTTGTTGCTCGAGGTAAACTCTGGGACTAAAACATTATAAAAATGTATAAAAGGTTGGAATCTCTCTCGATCGAAGTAAATAGTAATGGTAAAACCATGGATCAAAATCTATCTTGATCAGATTTCTAAAATATTATTTTTAGTTCCATGAGATCATAAATTATCCATTAAGGTAGTAGGGTTCTCTTTATAAACGAATTCATTTTATAAGTAAAAGGAGGGAATAAATTCCTTTTTAGGAAAACAACAGTAAAACCATGATTTTTGGTGGAATCGTACCATTAAGTTAGCATGAATGTAATGAAATTATGCATGCCATCATAAGTATCCAAAAATTAAATCATAAGCATCTAAAAATCCATACATTATGGCTATATCCTTTTCAAGGATAGGTCACTCACCCAAAGTCCAATTAATATCATAATCACGGCCTTGGTCCTAATAATATACAATTGGCATAACAATAATACCATAATCTGGGAAACCATGGTAATCTACTGAGTCAAGCAATAAAACTTATACCAAAAAGGGTCCTTAGCCTCAACTATGTCTAACATGCTAGCAACTTAGGATAATAAGATCCTATAAGTATAACAAGTATTTTATCTTAAGGGTCGATTCACCCATCTATCGCCAAATCTCTAAACTCGGCTAACTCATGGTAATCTATCCATAATCATATCCTAACATTCCTATCTAACATACAAAATATATAATACACTGCCTCGTAAAGAAAGTTGACCGAAGCCTACCTCGATGCTAACCACAAATCCTTGAATTGTTCATAAATTACTTGTCTTTGTTCCATGATTGTGGAATACTGCCACACTATAAAAATAGTAATCTATATATCACTAGGTGTAAAATGAGACCCAAACTTCTATATAAAGGGTCGAGTCAGAATTAGGGTCTTGAACGGACCTGCGGGACCTGTAAATGATATCTAAAATTAAATTCGTCACGAGGTCCCTCGAAGGACAATGAATGTATGCTCAAAAGTTGAGCATAATTGGTGTATAAATCAGGGCCCAAATCAGCCCCTAAGTTTCTAGAATTAAGGACCTAATTTCTAAGAATTTATCATTAAATGGGATGGAAATTGTTCAAAAAAATAATGAAAAATGACCAAGGAGTGTTAGTCTGGCTTACCTTAGCTTCAATGGATAATTCCCCATTTTTTCCTCTCTTCAAGATCTCAAATGGAGTAAAAATGGTGAAAGAAATAATGGAAAATCGAGTGAAGAAAGGTTTATTATCAATCCTCAGGTGCCGCTTAAGCGGTCATCCAATCACTTAAGTGACTGCCTCTAAAGCGGCTCCTTGACCACTAAAGCAGTCCAGCATGAGATACGGATACCACTAAAGAAACACCTAAACCGCTAAAGCAGACATTTTTCGCTTAAGCAACCCTTTACCAAATGGCCAAGGCTGTTAAAGCGACCCAATGTCACAAAAGCAAAGACCTCTTAAGAGGTCAAATGGTCGCTTATGCGATTGCACCAGAAACCTGATGCATCAGATTTTTTAAGTCCAAAATGAACTCCGACCGGTAGCTCAAAATTCATTCAAAACCTCAAGCATGCGAATAAACTATGCTACCATACTAAATTTTGACATTCCGCACTCAATGCAACCATCAAAACTTTTATCAGAGATTATTTAAACTAAATGTGGAGCTCATACCTAAAGTTCAGTTTTTCATATAATCTGCTCAATAACTTAAAACGAGTTTGGAAGCCTGAAACCTGAATCAAGGGTCTCTCTAGCCTAAAATTAATGTTTCGGAGCTGATGGCACTGTCGAAATTTTAATTCGAAATCATCTACTAGGAATTTTGGTTCGAGACCGATTCCTTAACATTGAAAGCTCCAAAATAGGAAAATGAGCCTAAAACCGAAATGAACTGTTTGATAACAAACTGATAGTTTCTATGTTCGGTTAAAAATTAGTCCAAATCAAAAACTGAACAAAATTGATTAAACAAACTGATACTTTTTTTAGTTTGGTTTGGTCAATCGGTAATATTTAATATGATTTTGATTTTTCTAATCGAAGAAATAAATCAAATCGAAATGAGTGTGTGTATATATACACACACGCTCTAATTTCTATTAAATAATTTTAAACATCTTATATGTTTAAAAATATTTTTTCATCAAAATATTGTATTTTGTCTTGTAATTGTCCTATCAATTATGGAATAAAGCTTGCCTGATAGTGTCTAAATGGATTTGACTTATTTGTATCTGTGATTATTCTAATTTCGTATATGTATCAATTGTATGAATAATTTTAATTGTCTTTTATATTTTTCATCACAAACTTTATTTTGGCTTGTATTGTACATTCAATTCTGGAGTAGTGCATGTCTGGTTCATGTTTAAAGAGATTTAACTTATTTGTACCCGTGGTTATTCTATTATCTTGAACCTGTATGAGTTTTATTTGCACGTTTATTTTGGGTTCTAACTTACTGTTGCTTTTTAAAGTAGATCAAAATTACCATGAAATTCACAAAGTTTAATTACATTTTTTTCTTCTGTAAGGATTAGACAATTTCATAGTGAATTCATTTAAATTGGAAGCCTCCAATTCTAATTAAGACACTATATATAGTTAAATATATTTGACTTTATATTTGACTTCAGAATTAACAAACCTGAGTCTTTAATTAAGCGTTTCATAGCAACAAGTTGCTAATTATCCGAAATAGAAACTTGTATTTTATATTTGAGGACTTTTAAACTGACAAAATACGTATATAAATATTAGAACAATCCATTTTTTTCTCCACTCTATTGAGATAAATGAGGAATCGAATATCCTAACCACTACAATCACGCATACATTTTAAATTGAGGATTCTATTTTCATAAACAATGCTAGTTTAACAAAATACAATACAACTAATACTCTCAATTCAAATTAAAAAAATTACCAAATTTTTTTTTCTTTTCATCTGCTTCAAATAAATTACTATTTCATCTCTCAAATTCAAATAATTACCAATAACTATCAAAATTGAATATAAAATGACTAGTAGTACATAGCAATACATATACATATTTGGTAACAAATACAAAAATATAAATATTTTGTAACAAATACAAAAAACTGATAGTAATGATAGCAATATTATTGTTGATGTAATTTCAAATACAAATACAACATATCAAAATACAAATACAAAATGAATGAATATATACAAATATAAAATACAAATATATTTATATGAAATCTGTGTATTTGTATATAAACTACAAATCTAATCACAAGGCTATTCTTGCAAATACAAACTGATTTTATATATACAAATACAAATACAAAATACATTTATATGAACTAGATATTAAACACCTATACAATACATTAATAATTAAAAAAAAATACAAACACAAAATAAAATAGAGAATTAACTTACATGTTGATTACATATATAAATTACAAAATTTTGAAAAACAAAATTGTTCTTCTTTTTCATCTTCTTCAAAATCATCTTCAGAAGCTTTTTCAACTTTTGGACTTGAAATTTTTCTAGTAAAACACCCCGAATTTTGATCCTTGAAAATTTTTTGACCTATGAGCTTACTGCCCAGACTACGACTTTCCCTACGAGTTGTAGGGTGTCATTATGGGTCGTAGGACCCTAATCGTAGCCTGAATAGTGTGGATTTGCCAATTTTCTATTATGATTACGATTGGATACTAACAAGTCGTAAAGACTCTAAATGAATCATATAGTCCTATTCGTAGCTAAACTAGTATGATGACCAAATGTTCTACATTGCCTACTATTTAATCAAACTAGTCGTAATGTATGAGTACGAGTTGTATGGTACGACTCATAGCTAGACCAGTGTGGGTGCCCAAGGATGTTGTCCAAACCATGACATGAGTTCATAAGTCGTAAGGTGACACTATGGGCTGTAAGGTCGCCCGTTATGACTGGGCAATAATTTTTCAGTATTTCATTAAGGGCAGTTTGGACATTTTTCCTCTTCCCCAATCGTGACCCACAACTTAAAATCCCTTTAAGGTATCATTATCACTTTGAAATAAATCAAAATAACTTCTCAAAACCTCTCAAATCCCAATAGTCAAGAACAATTAGGTTTTCCAAGAAGTTGGTCAATTAGGACTCTCAAGGGTGATTTCTCTCTATAGTTGTGATACTTTCAGGCAAGTTACTCTTCCCCAAATTTTATTTTGTGAAAAGCATGTGTTCTAAGTAGTTTAATTATATGGATTTGAATGTGGGTTTTGACATGAGTTGAGGGTTTTGGAATGGTTTATCGTTGAATTGTTTTCGCATGGTTTTCATGAGTTGTTCATGCTTTGAATTGAATATTTTTTAACTAATGGGGTGAATAGGTATGGAAATTAGAATGGGGGTCGAGTTATTCTCCCAAATTTGTCACGACTCAAAAATGAGAGTCATGATGGCACTTATCGCGGCATACCTTGACAAGTAAGTCTATCACCCAAACTGATACGAAAAGAGAAAAAGACAGAAATGTCCCAAGGTAAGGCTTCTAGAACGAAGCCGAACCATATAAGTAATCATAACAATGAGGAAAGAACTAATCCAAAATACCAATCATGCCCAAACCAAGTGTCAATAGTGTAAGAACTACTAATACAATCCAAGAGTCAAATACATCGAAAAAATAACCACAAAGGAATAATAATATGTCTCCAAATACTAATAAGGACATAACTACTATAGAAAGATAAAGGTGAACTTCGGACGCATGAATGTCCAATCGCTACCTTGAAAGCTCCAACAATTGCTCGAGTCAATCAAGCTGAGGCGCACTCGAGCTAGGACCTGCACCGAAAGGGCGCAGTAGGCATGAGTATGGTCCATTTGTACTCAGTAGGTATCATAGGCCGACCAAGCAAAGTAGTAAATAAAGCATACAAAATATACACTAAGAGCACGTCACCTGCAATCAGAAAATATCCCATAACAGTAGCCCACACTGCTTGCACTAATAGTTCTAATATATCTCACATATATTACAATAACACACCAAGATATAGAACACAAGTATACATTATGTCATACATAAATAGAGCAGGAGAGAATATGTAGATACAAGATCATCAAATAAAAGTAAAGGAAGGTAAGACAAATACATAGATGACAAGTCAATAAGGAAATACAACACAACATAAACACAATAAAGTAAGTGCAATATATATGATGATAATGATTATGATACAGGAGATCATCGCACAACATTTAGGATCATCGCACAGTCACCGTATACACCTATGGAACTAAAGCTTCCCGACGTAGGACCCATGGGGGATTCATCAACCCGGATACAATCCACATATCTCTTATCTCCTTTTCGGCACATCTCTTGGAAAGGGTTTTATAAGGTGTTACAATATCTTTTTTAAAAAGGTGTTGCCATAGTTTCTCAGATATTGCCATAGTGGTACCAATGTTTCATGAATAATTATGATATGAAGATGTAATACTCACAACCAATCACAATGAATATTTCCACAACCAACCAAATGATATATTTTTACAACCCCACAAGGATACATTATTTCCACAACCACATGAGCTAATATCCACTCATTATTTCTGTTTCATCAATGAATTTCCACGTTTCATATGCCAATAAGTTATGAATATAATAACAATACACCAATGGTATCACATTAAGCATTTTAACAACACAATATAAATATTTACATGTATTCAAGGCTATCAATATCACATAGGACCTCACATGATCACACATATCATATAATAACTCAATTTTGATAATTACATCACATATAGGCCCCCTACGGGTAAAACACATAAATAGCCATTTTTCATGATTATTTTCCACCCTTAACATGCATTTTATATCATCATTTACTACCCAGTCCAGTATGAAAGAGTTAAACCATAACCTATATCGAAAGTCAAAATCAGTCCAAACACAAACCCGCGACCTTACTTTTTATGAACGATCCCTGTAATACCCCAAACTTTCTTTAAGTTAAATCTAGTCTCTAGAAGAGTTAGTGATGAATTAAATGGATAATGTTTAAATTAGATAGAATTTCCCTAATTTTGACATTTTATCATATGAGAAGTTGAATTAGCTTTCCAACGATACTAATTTTGTCCAAAACCGGTATCGAAGTAAAAAGTTATGGATATTTTGCAGAGAATTATCAAAACTACCCAGAAGGGACGGTCAGGCCGACGGACGGTCGAGCTAGCGATAGATGATCGCCCAAGCCTTCGCAACTAAGGCAGTGAACCTAACTTCTGGTCAAGTACGACAGCCAGGACCGATGAACCATCGAGCTAGTGACAAACCATTGCCCAAATCGTCGCGGACGAGGTAAAAAGTTTAGGTTCTGGCCAAGTGCGACAGTCAGGACCGATGGACCATTGAACCAGTGATAGACCGTCGCCCAAACCGTCGCCACTTCCGATCAATGATTTTAAGCCATTTTTAAAAGGGTATTTGGGTATTTTCCACCAGTTTTAACCCCTAATTATATCATACCATAGCTCATAACTTCATTATTCATCTATAACACCAAATTAGGGTTTCTCTCAAATATCAATCCTAAGAACAAGAAACCCTAGGTGTTTACTTTCAAGTCAAAAATTCAAGCTTTTCTCTACCAATCTTCAAGAAATCATCTACCCAGGTATGTCAAGTGTTGATTCATAGGTTCCTTTCACCCATAAAGCTCAAGAAACCCTATTTGAAATATAAACTTTGGATTCCATGGTATGAATTGAATTATAACCATATTTATATTATTGTTTGATTTCCAAGTTGAAGTCTTTAATGACTATTATGAAAATATGTTAGTATGTGATTGAAATTCTTGCATTGGAAGTGTAAAATGTTGATAAAATGCCTAAGAGAATAGGAATTATGCCTTATGACTCATTTGTGACCAAAATTGATGAATCCATCTTTCTCCCTTATGTTCGATATGAGCCCCATGTTATTGTTATACTTTGTAATGGATTGACGTAATGCTCATGAGATTCGGCTTATGAAATTATGATATGTTTACATGCATTCCTATTCATGTATAAGCTTATAGCATGTGAATGCTTCATGAAAATCCCCAATGATTATACTATAAATTGTTGACTTTGGTCATATGTCAAGAAGTGTCATGTCTTATTAGTTTCATACTATCGAGTTCTAAGGGTACTTGTACCCGATAATTTAGCTATGTGCCTAGAGCCAGTGTCAGTTTTCAAGATACTCTCAGTCAAGCCATGCTCAGTAGGACTTAATCAGACTCATGACTCAGGAGAACTCAAAAATCCTAGTAATCTCAAAAATTTAGTAATCTCAGTAGTATTCCGTCAGTCAACGAAACTCAATGAACACAGTCCAGTTCAGTTCAGTTAATCATCTTTTAGTGTCTATTTAGATAGGAGTAGGAATTAGCATCGAGTGAACCCAAGGATGAGGGCACACACTGACAGTTGAGGGTGTGATTCTTAGAAGCAATCCTTGCATTCCAGAACTATGTATCCAGCATAGGTTGAGATATCAACACTAACAGATGAGGGTTGATGAGGCGGATTAACACTATCAGATGAGTGTCCCACCATTCTCTTTTGGGGACACTGTCAGGTGAGGGTCATCCACAGCTTGTCCTTACCAGTGGCGCGGTATTGAAACCCTTCTAATTGGGGTTACAGATTGGACCCCAACTCAGCTATAATAACTTATTTGGGGCATGTCGGTAGATGACTACTTCCCATAGTTATAGTCTCAGTCTTAGTCTTAATAATAGAACTCAGATAGTTTTAAAAAATTCAAGATTGTCAGATGCAGTCACCCAGTTCAGTACGAAACTCAACAAGTTCCATCAAACATAGGACTGTCAGACATAGTCATTCAGATAATAGTATATCAGTTATATGAAACTTATGTTATCAGTATTCATATTCAGTGATGGCATGCTCTCAGTTATAGTTCACGTATTCATGCATGTATTCTCATGTTCATATTATTCAGTCAGTTAGTATTGTTCATACATATAAACCTCTTTCATTTAGCCTACCTGACTTGCATAACAGTACATTCAATCATACTGACGCATTTGTGCTATGGTATTTTATATCAATAGGTTTAGAAGTACGAGGTCCAGAGCATCCTTAGTAGATCAGACGTTCAATAGCCAGACTAGCAATGAGTTCTCATTATTTGTGAATAGCATAATTATTTTATTACTTTATTATTTCAGTAGTCCAGAGTTAGATGTTATGTTTTATCAGATATTTGAACTTTATGGACTTTTAGCCTTTTTCCGCATTTATACAATATATTATGCAGTGCCCAGTTACAGATATCAGTCATGGGTTAGCTTGTGGTCCTTCGGGGTTATGAGCACCCTGTAGCCTTCCAGGTACCAGATTCGAGGTATTATAATCTTAAATTTCACTAAAAGTATTAAATATAAAATCTACGCGTCAAGACAACACTAACGAAACCCATATTGACTACTTTTGGTTCAAGATTAAAATGGACCCCCAAAATGGGTTTTTGAAAAAGAAGGGCAAAATTGAAACTTTACTTTAAAAATATGTTCCCATATTTTTAGAAAGCTACAGCTGAAAACCCAAGTTAAATCGAGTAAAAATGGAGTTTAAATCGAAGAAAAACTATTTTGAGCTTTACCGAGTAAAATCAAGTCTGGGTTAAAATAAAGAATCGGAGTTGTTTTGATGGTTAAATTAATGAAAAACTAGTAATTATAAGATAAAATATTATTCAAGTGAAAAGGAGTGAAATTTAAATTTAAAATCATGTCCTAAGATTTTTTGAGTTTTAAGAAATTAATCAAGCAATTACTAAGAAAAGAGTGAATTCTTACCTTTAATCCGTAATAAAATCAAGAAAAAGGTGTTAATCTATCTTTCCAAACTCTTGCAAACTTTACTTTTAATATCTCATACTATTTTAGGGTCAAACTCCCAAAAGCCAAGATAAAAAATGAGCAAAATAGGTCAAAAATAGGATAAAAAGATGTTACAAATAGCAGAAAAATCTGCACCAATGCAGTTTTTATCTTTCCAAGTCCAAATGGGCTTCAACGGGATTCCGGAATTTATTTGGAGTCCGATATATGCAAAAAAATTATGAAAATATACTAAATTCGACATTCCAAATGCGTTGGCGAAGTCGTATTTTTGAAAAAATATTGTTTTCAATAAGTTGACCCCCGAAACCCGAAATCACAATTTTCTAAATCGGGGGTTGAAACTAGATTTAAAAGTCGTAAAATCATACCAAATATGCTAACACCCTAAATTTGATATTTTGTATTTGCTAGAAAAGTTAGATTTTCCATCCGAGGTCGTTTTGACCAAATGTGGGCCCCACACTCAAATTTCTAATTTTTCAACTTTCCGACCAATAGGTCAAAATGAGCTCGGGTGCACCGGGATCCGAACTAAAGATCTAGTTGACTAAAATTGATATTACAGAGCTAATAGAATTATCCATTCGGCCATCCGTCGCACGGATCTAAATATATCTACATAAGTCTAAAATAAGACTCTCAAAGTCATCAAAAACCACAATATCACGTAAATGATATCAAAATGCATCAAAAATCATGTCAAATCACTCCCACACCCCAAAAATATCATAATACAACTACGGAGAAGGGTAAAACAATCAAATCATACTAAATCACAAATTTCACACATTTCATCAAATTTTTAGGTCATTACAAAATTTATATTTTGAATTTAAAAACTGGTTTTGAACAATTGTATTCCCTCAACCCACCTGTGTAAATGGCTTTGAATTATGAAATTTTCACTTGGTTTGATTATGCACCTATACTATTGTATTGCATAAATGGTTAAATAATGAACATGGATTTTAAAGGCCTTATTGGCTATGTTTTGATTTAATGAACAAAGGGGGTCGAGACATTCCCTCAATTTGATTTGATAAATTAAAAGAGATCAAGGTATTTCTTCAATTAGATTTAATAAACAAAAGGGGGTCAAGCATTCCCCCAAGTTAATAGAATTATAATGGCATGATTATGAGCTTGCAAACTAAATGGTATAACGATACCGTGGTGTGCCTTAATGTATGATTCCTTGGTTAATGAATGGGTTATATGAAAATTATTTTTAATTGGGGTTATTTATGGTTATGTAGCTTAGCCGTGAAGGAGTGGGTCTCGAATGACTTATACTGGAATCATATGCTTCAACCTTTCCACACTACATCAACACACAACCCAGTCCCACATGGGACACATCACAATAAATTACAAAGCCATCATTTTATTTCCCAACTTTTAATGGGTGTATTTTAGATATTTCTCTCTTATCCCAATAATATACCACGACCTATAAACATATTTGGGGATCTATTTTCATCGAGAACACAATCAAAATATTCTTTCATCTCTCTCAAGTCTCTTAAGCATCCACACTTAAGGTTTCTAAGAAGAGGGTAAAAGAGAGCTTCAAAGGTTGAATTCTCTCCAGCATCTTGGGTATTCTAGGCATGTAACTCTTCCCCATTTTTATTTTGTTAAAATCATGTGTTTTAAAGTACTATCTATATAGTTTTGATGTTGGGTTTTGAATTGGGTTGGAGGTTTTGAATGATTGTTGTTTATGTGATGTTTTATGTTTCATATTCATTGGTTATGTTTAAATAGTGGTTTTAAAACCAATTTGATGCATAGGTATGGTGAATAAACTAGGGCATTGTGAATTCCCCAAATTTTGTGAATATTGATAGTTGAATTGGTAATGACCTCAACCCCATATCGTGAATTTTTTTTTTAAATACAAAAAGCATGCACACTGAATTACTCTTGAACTATTTCATAATATGAAAAGTCAATGAAGTATAATGATATTGAATTAAACCTTATGGGGTTGTATAATTCGCCAAGCTAATGTATAATTGAACCAAGAGGGTTGTGATTTTCTCTCAAATAATGATAATTAGTTTGGCATGTCGATGTTACCTTGCAAGTATAGTTTGTATGACAATACCAACAGTGTATAAATAAATGTTTAATAAGGTTCAATGAATGGAAGTGTGTAATAAATGTTTTTAATTGGGCTTTGGGGATGGTTGTGTATCTAAGTCGTGAAGGTGGAGATCCCGAGGGAGCAATACTGGAAATCACATTTGCCGATGTAGGGGTCTAAATGATCGGGTGGTTTGAGTCCCCCTTATTATTATTATATAATTGTGAGGTTCGAGACCCCTACATTAATCACATGATTGGGTGCTTAAATCACCTTTGTATGTCGGAGGTTTGAATCCCTTATGGTGCATATGTATATCCTCCGATTTTTATGGCTACACGCACAGGGGCCCTTCCAACAAGGGGAGAGCTAGGCCCATATAGCCCATGGATGACTTCTTATGTTATGATAGTTGAGCTACACAATCCAAGCTAAAGTTTTAAAGTGCATGCTAAGCCTTGTTCCCTATCTTGGCATATTATATATATATATATATATATATATATATGTATGTATTATGATGTGGTTCATATGGTATTTGAAATGGTTAGACATGATATTATTTTGTCCCCTATCCTTGAGTTTTATGCTACTGTTCACCCCACTAACCATCTCTGAATGTTTTATCCCCATGTGATGCAGGCACCAGAGATACCTCTACTTTTGTTGTGCATTATTAGGTAGATCGATTTAGTTCGTCGATCATCGGTGGTGAAGTTCTTAGCTTCCATTATTTAGAAGACTTGGTCATTTCATCAGTTTCCAGTCTTAGATTAGAATTGAGAGTTTACATTATCATTAAAATTGTCATTGTTAGGGTTAGGGGCATGTCCCGATGCTTTACTATGGACTTAAGTGATGTTGGCCGATTATCGAATATCGAATCAAGACATGTCTTAAATTTCTTTGATCTTATCTTATGCTATCTTGTTATATGTTTGAAATTCATTCGATGTCGGGGTATTGTGTACTGTTTGGTTTGGTTCAAGGGTTGATCTCCGATCCTCATTGGACTTGAGATACCCATCAAGGCCAGGCCCTGGTTCAAGTCATGACAAAGTTAGTGTCAGAGCCTAGGTTTGGTGTCATTGGGTATCCATAAAGCTGTGTCATTAGATTCTCTTTTATGGGTATGTAGTGTGCCACACTTATAAGGGAGAGGCTATAAGACATTTAGGAATGTTTTCCTTTTTTGTTATTCTATTTTGAGATATAGAGTCCAAGATTTTGATATCTTCTTTAATTTTCATATGTCTACTTCTTAGATCATGCCTTTCAAAAGTTCTGATAATGATGAAAACTCTTCTATCCTATCTAGGGATAATGTAGATGGAGCTCATCCTACTCAAGAAGTTCAGACCCAGTCTAGGGTCGTTGCTTCTGATTACGGTAGTAAGGTTCCATCGATTTCCCCTAGCCCTCCTCAGATACATTAAGCTGGTGTGTTTATTGTTAAGTTTTACCAAATGATCCATTATCTTACCTAATTGGTGGCCTCTCAGACTAAGTGTTTTGCTTCTATTGCTCCATCCTCTAAGGTTGCAAAAGTTGGCTAATTTATGAGGTTGAGTTCACCTATTTTCATTGGTTCTAAAGTTGAGGAAGATCCTCAAAATTTAATTAATGAGATGGAAAAGATTTTTTATGTGATGCATACTATCAATGTGGAGGGTGTGTAATTCGCTGCTTATAAGTTGAATGATATAGTGTATCAGTGGTATGAGGAATGGGAGTAGTGTAGGGGTGATGACGCTGAGTCTACTTTGTGGGATGACTTCTCTAGTGCATTTCTTGGTTACTTCTTTTCTCAAGATTTGAGGGAGGCGAAGGCTGAGGAATTTATGAATTTGAAGCAAGGCAGGATGACAGTAAAGAAGTGTGCCTTGAATTTTCACTAGTTGTCATGATATGCTCCGTAATTAGTGTCTACCATGAGGGCTAGAATAAGGAAGTTTGCTTTCGGGTTGTCTTATGATTTGATCTTGGAAAGAAATGTTGCCTTGCTGAATAAACATATGGACATCTCTAGACTTATGGAGTATATACAACAAGTAGAAGAGGAAAAAAGAAGCAAACAAAGATAAATGAAACACAGAATAAGAAGTTTCGATATTCGAATCAGGGTGGAGGTCAGCAATAGAGTGGCAAGATGGTGGGAAATGGTCTAATAGGAGGTGGGGAAATGCTGGTTCCTACTCTATGGCTAGTGCTCCTTATCTAAAGTTGTTAGGTGATTGTCGTTTCCAGAATAGTGTTAGTCCCAGGGAATAAGGTGCCCAGCCTCAGGCTAGTGAGGCTCAATCAGATCCATCATATCCCCCTTGTAGATTTTATGTCTAGGTGCACCATGGTGTTTGTGAAGAAGGGAGGACAAAGTTCTTTAAATGTGGTCAGATTTGTCATATACAGAGGGATTTCCCTTCTAGGGTTTCTTCATGGGCAAATAAGATCCTTGTTGCTACTCCATCAGCTCTAGCACCAAAAGGTACTACTTCTACTTCTGGCTTCAGAAATGGTAAAAATCGTCTGTACTCTCTTGCCACCCGCCAAGATTATGTGGCATCCCTTGATGTTGTTACTGGTATGCTCAAACTTTTATCTCGTGATGTATATGTATACTTAATCCCTAGTTACCCTCTCTTATGTGACCCCTTATGTGGCTATTCATTTTGGTTTTGATCTGGAGTGCATTTCGAATCCCTTATTTGTGTCCACCCCGGTGGGTGACTCCATTGTGGATAAAAGGGTTTATAAGGGTTGTATGGTGTCGTATGTGGTAGAGAGACCTTGGTGGATCTGATAAAGGTGGATATGCTAGACTTTGATGTGATTTTGGGGATGGATTGGCTGCATTCATGCTATGCGTCTCTTGATTTTTGGACCCAAAAGGTCAGTTTCCACTTCGCTAATCAGCTGGTGATTGAATGGGAAACAAATTTCCTTGCTCCTAAGGGGGGTTTATATATTATCTTAGAGCCTAAAAATTAATTTCCAAGTGGTACTTTGTGATGCCCCGAATCTGGTACCCGAAATGCTACACGGTGCTCATAACCCCAAAGGACCACAAGCTAACCCGTGATTGAAATCTATACCTGAACACTGCATAATATACTATGTAAATACGGAAATAAAGGTTGTAAAGCCATAGTCATAAGGTTCAAAACTGAGACACAATAACTAATAAAATATAACATCTGTGTGGGGTATGAAATACCAAAAAAAAACTAATAAACTGACTGAACATGATAGTCTGAAAAGCCTCTAACTATCTGAATATGGAGTTGATGGGACATATCCTAAACTAACTCCAACTACTGAAATGATAAGATAATGCTCATGTCCTCAAAGGATGAGGACTCACTATTGACTCTGACTGCTAAGTACTGGAATGTTGTTGATGCTCTGGAGCTCATGCTTCTAAACCTATGGAAAAAACGCCATAGTGCAAAAGCGTCAGTACGATTGAATATACCGGTATGCATGTGAGGTAGGCTGAATGTAAAGGGTTCACATGCATGAACTATACTAACTGACTAAACAACATGAACGTGAGAATATATGCATGAATACATAATAACTGTAATTGAGTTTGTGATAACATGATTACTAAATCTGAGTACTAAAACATGAGATACTGATAATCGTATAAGTAAAATAAATAATACTGAACGACTGTATCTGACAGTCTAGTTTCTGATGTAACTAGATGAGTTTCATTCTGTTATTAGGTGATCCCATCTGACAATCCTAAATTCTGTAGAACTATCTGAGGTGTATTACTGAGAATTAATAATTGTATCTGACAGTCTTGATCTATAACTGAAACTGTAGGAACTAGTCATCTAATCGATATGCCCCATATAACACAATATAGCTATGTTGGGGTCCAATCTGTAACCTCAATGGGAAGGGTGTCAATACCGCGCCACTAGTAAGGACAAGGTGTGGGTGAGCCTCATCTGATAGTGTCCCTAAAAGAGAATTGTGGGACCCTCATCTGACAGTGTTTATCCACCTCAACAACCCTCATCTGACACTGTTAATGTCTAACCTATGCTGGCTACATAGTTCTGGAACGTAAGGATGACTTCTAAGAATCACACCCTCATCTAACAGTGTGTGTTCCCATACTTGGGTTCACTAGGTGCAAATTCCTACTCCCATATGAATAGACATTGAACATGAATTACTGAATTGAACTGGACTAAATTAACTGAGTTTTTGTTCACTGACAGAATAGTACTGAGATTAGTGTATTACTGGGCTTTACTGAGTCACATGACTGATTGAGTTTTATGGATCATGACTTGACTAAGGATATCGTGAAAACATGACACTAACTATAGGCACACAACTATATTTTTTGCGTACAAGTACCCCCACGACTTGATGGGAAGAAACTGACAAAGCATGACTTTCTTGAATACATGACCAACATCACAATCCATAATACAATAAGTTGGAGATTTCATGAAGTACAAGTTCTAAAGCACCACAATGGCTACACATATATCCATACTTCATTGACTAAGACATTTCATCAAACACTTGATGTGAATAAACTTGTACATGAATGGAGATTTCATATTATTATACTAGTATGGCACTTTTCCTTCACATAGGCATTTAGTCAAACACATGGGAAGCATGTTTTGGTTATACCATTATCAAAACATCTAATAATCATGGATACATTAATCAACTTGTAAATTGAAGGGGGATTATCATGATTATTATGCAAATATTCATATACTAGGGTCAATCATTGAAATATATAATTTAAAACATGAATCAAAACCTCACAACAACATGAACATGAATTTCGATTCAATTTAAATCATGAACATTTATTAGTATACAAATCTTGGATTTCAAAAAGAGATTCTTGAACTTCATGGGTGAAAGAGACCTATGAATCAACATATGACATACCTTGATACTTGATTTGAGAAGATTGATGAAAGAATCCTTGAGATTTGGATCTTGAATTAGAAACCCCTCTTCTTGTTCTTGAAAGAATTTGAGAGAAAAGAATATATTTTGGTGAAATGGAGGATGAATTCAGTGTTTATGGAGCTTTGGGGTGAAGGGAAAATAACAAAATAACCCTCCAAAATTATTTGGAAAATGCTGAATTCTACGACTGACGACATTGTGCTGATGTCGTCATATATGTGATAAGCCGTCAGCTCATTTCGTCACTTGATGCTAGAATTTATGACTTTCTGCCTCAGGCTGATGACATTAGCTGATAAGTCATCAGATATGTGATAAGACGTTAGCTCATATAGTCACTTAGTTTCCAGGCTAATGATACACCCAAACTACACCTCTCTTCCGAGAGAGTAAGCGGTCGTTGTCAAATATATAACCCAACTAGGTTGGGGTTGAAATATGGTGCTAATTAAGTTGTATGCAGATTAGTTGACGTTTAAACGTTCATTTCCGTTAAATAAATAGGAGGGATTTGATTCAGTTCACAAATTAATGGTTTCAATTTAACAAAATGAAATAAGTGTAGTAGTATTCAAATTCAGAGAAATAGCAAGCTAGGGTTATGTCCACCTTGTAGTTTTCAATACTTTCTAACTCTAGGCTTTACGAATTCATACATGCATCATGCTTACAGATAAACATATTGTATTTAATAACATAATCCTAGTGTTTCTCAACCATCAAGAACTAATTCACTTTAGTTCTCTCGAATCAAAAGCGCTTACCAAAAATAATACGAAATCTCCAAGTAGTTAATCCTTCTAAGGCATTAACATATGAAATAGGGGTTGGTAATTCTATTTTCTTGTCATTACTGTCCTTTCCGAACAATAACCTTTCTTTCGAACAAGTTGCGTTTTAAGGCATATCCTCTATGTTTGCAACCACGAGAATTCAAGATAAACGAAGAGAGTATGATGTAAACAAATCAATGCATAATAAATTCAAAACCCAGAGTAATAGATTGTATGCTACAAGGCTTCCATAACCCTAACTAATGAACTTAGCTACTCATGAATAAAACGAAAATCATCATAAATATATTCATCATATCAAAAACTAGAAAACGATCTTGGTGTGCGAATGGTGAAAGTAAAAGAGAAGAAACATTTTTCTCTCTCGCCACCCTAAGTCGCCCTTCTCTGCTCTCGCCAAAAAATACAGAATAATTGAATAATCTTTGTAATGAATAAAAATTCAGCATTAAGCCTTTTAATAATCTTTTCTCTCATAATTGCCTTCTAGGTCCCTGAACTAATTATAAATGACAAACTAGTCTTGGACATAGTTTTTAGGCACCACATTTGGTCCAAATTGTAGTTTCTAGGCGCCACATTTGGTCCAGGTTGCTACTCTCTCTTGTGTCATATGCCATCTGCATTCCATAGTTCCATAATGTCTTCATCTACCTCATTAATGCTTGAAATCATGCTAATCACATTGGTTAGCTTAATTACATAGAAGTAGAGTAAAAACATAAGAAACTAGGCACTTTGTTCTCTAAACATAGCTAAAATATGGATAAATTATGGTTCTTAGGCGTATAATACACCCAAGATCACCACCCCACACTTAAAGATTTGTTCGTTCTCGAACAACATATCCATTTATACATACTACACAAGCCTTAGCTCCCACAAAGGAAGACAAGATGCTCAAATAGGCTCACACAACAATTATGAACAAGAAATAGATTCAGGAATCATTACTAGAGACAACCTACCCTCAAGAATAGGCTCATTAAGTTGGCGATTTCATGCATATCGTTTAAGCATATAAATTACCCAACCTTCATCAACCATGTTCCCTCACAATAAGAACATTTCCCATAATCACTCACAATTATGCAATTTCTAATAAAACGGGTACAAGAATAAAGTTGCGCTCAGTCTCACAAAGAATTCTCAAATTACAACTGATGACCATATGCTTGCCCTTAGTATACTCCATTAATATCAGAATGCTAAGATTAGGATCAAATAGGTCTTTTACGGTTTGTAATACAGGCTAAAGGATGGGTAGGAACTATTTTGACCAGAAATAGTGACTATCTTCCCTAAGCACTTTAATAGACTATATTATGCAATTAAGATCAATCTCTAATAACCAATTTCCACTTCTGCTATCTTCACAGATTTGCTTTTCACCCCAACTCATTAAGCTTAATTAATAACACTATGGTGTGAGTATACAACCCTTTCAAATTTTATTTTTTTTGGCACCCTTTTCACATTACGCACCCCTATAATAGCCACCCTCAACTTAGGCAATTTGCCTTAGTTGAGGTACACAATGTCTAAGAAGGACCAGGGCCAAAACAGATTCATTGTAACATGTCCGGGATAAAATTTTGAATTTATTTTTTTTAACAATTTTAGCTACTCCCAACCACATCAATTGCTCACGTCAATAACCGCACTTTGGGGCATCATTTCACCTTTTTCCTCTTATTGTCAAACTCCTAACTCACATTGATTTTATATTAAAGCGCTTAGGAGCTTTTGGATCAAATTATGGTCTATTAAAGAACAGATTAGGCTACATATGAGGCTAATAAAAGAACAAGCTAAAGGCTCAACGGGGCTAGCTAAGATAATGTACAAAGGTAGGTCAAAAGAAGGTATGAACAATGGCTATCAAAGAAATGCCTAAATCATCTCCTAAACTCACAATCTTTATTTCGCTTTGCATACACACCAGGTAAGTTCTAGCATTAGTTGCAATAAGGAATATACAACAGTCTTACATACTCATGGCACATGGTCAACTCAATTAGGAGCATTATAGATTCTCGATCGAACAATTACCTGAATTCAATTAAAACCAACAATCACAACTAGAGC
>NC_061121.1:71553318-71554673 GCF_002878395.1 Capsicum annuum
ACCTAATTATGACTAAATAAATAACAAAATAAACAAAATAACTAATCCTATCTAGAAGTATACTAAGGAGAAAGTCCTATTTTCTTACAAAACAAGTAGCAAAGTACCCAGCCACCCTACATTTAAGCTCAGCACTGTCCCCAGTGCAAATAACAAGATAAAGAACCTGACTAGTAGTACTTCTCATGCACTTTAAGAGTCATGCCACCTGCATGGAATCATCATTGGAACCATTTTTCCTGTACTCATCACATCACCCATATCATCCATGTCAGTCACACATAATCAAGTTAACATCAATTAAGATGGAGATGGTGAAGTCACCACCCCATACTTAATTTTTTAGTATAAACCAATTAAGTGTTTTTATCGGGTACTCAGACTTCACCGATATACACTTTGACATTGTGCATCCACTTAGTCACAATACAATTCATTCACTTCAATTCCCCCAATTCTATTTCATTGAAGCACTTTTTGAACAGAATCATGCTCTACACTTTCAACCATATCAAGATATACAAAACTCTATCACTTTCACAACATCACCATGGTAAGAATTTAATTCATAATCCTTAATAAATCACTTAGCTATAACATAGAGTCACAATAACTAATGATTAAGAAAGTAAAACTTACCTTGAAGATGAAAGTTTGGTGAAAAAAAGGAAAATTCTTGAGATAGTTAATGTTGAAGGACAAAGAGAATGGTGAGAGCAATCTTATGCAGGTTAGGGGTAAAATAAGGATGACTTTGGGCATTCATGGTGTGGATTCTATTAAAGGGTGAGATTCGTATCGAGTTGATCCAATAAAAAATGGATTATTAGGTAAAACTTACACTGATAAGCGGCGCCCATGAAATCGTCTAAGAATAAGTAGACGACGCCTAACCTATCGCCTAAGTGAGGCAGTGAGCATATGCAATGATATAAGCGGCGCCTAATCTCTTGCCTATGTTGACATAGGCGGCGCCTAACCTATCGCCTAAGTGAGACAATGAGCATAGGTGATTTACAATGTGGCACATATCTAATCGCACACCTTAAAATGTGTGGTGCATTGTGCATCGCATAGTTGGTCCAGGGGTATGTACGATGGGATGTGTGGCGCACTTTTGGTCAGAAATCGGCCTCATTGAAAGTCACAAAAATAAGTTGCACCGCAAAAAATTTAGGGTCGGATTAACATAATTTGGGGCACAACTCTAATACAAATCATGACTCAAGCCTTAACAATTGACCATTCCAATTTACTTGTAATATTCCCATTACTCCTAAACTTACCACCTTTGTTGTGGCTCAATTCAAAATCAACTTTGATACCAATCATCTCCTTAGTACTTCATGCACCTA